>NW_025819364.1:0-2486 GCF_002878395.1 Capsicum annuum
TAGCAACAATCCCTATATTATATAACTATATAGCCAGCGTAGGTTAAGATATCTTCCTTCCAGACATTATGATGGTTAATACTTCTCATACGAGTTATCCTGCCAATGAGGGTTGATGAAAGAGCTTCCTGTCAGAAAGGGTTAACTCATAGCTTGTCCTTACCCATGGAATGGTATTGACACCCTTCCAACTTGGGTTACATGTTGGACCCTAAATCAGTTACAGAATGGGCATGTGAGTTAGATGATTACCTCTCACAGTCTCAGTTCCAGTCTCAGTCTCAGAATAGAACTCAGTTTCGTTCTACAGATTTAGGACTATCAGACAGTCACTCAGCTCAGTTTGGAACTAAGTATGTTTCCAAAGTATTAAAAACTATCAGATACATCCATTCAGATAATCAGTAATACAATATTCATAAACTCAAATATTAGTTATTAATATTCTAACTCAGTACTCAGTATTAGCACGATCTCAGTTACAGTCTATGTATTCATGCATGTACTCTTACTCAGTCATACTCATGTTATTTAGTTATTATTGTGCATGCATATGAACCCACTCATTTCAGCATACCTCACTATGCATACCAGTATATTCAAAGTACTGATGTATGGTTTTCTTTGCGCTATGATATCTTATATCATAGGTTCAGATGCACGGGTTCCAGAGCACCCTTAGCAGTTCAGATTCTCAGCTTTCAAAGTAGTGGTGAGTCCTCATAGTTTGAGGACATGCTTGTTATTTACAGTACTTCAGTTTTATTTTAGTATACGAAGTTAGTTGGGGGCTTTCCTATCAACTCCACAATTCAGAAAGTTAGAAGCTTTTTCAGACTAGAGTATTTTCAGACAGTTATTCAGTTTTTTAGTACTTATATTCAGTTTTGGTATTTTGATACTGCATTCAGATTTATTTACATATTTGAACCTTATGGCATATGTTTCCTCCTATTTCCATAATTATTACAATATTTATTACACAGTTGTTGCAGCAGGTACCAGTGATGGGTTAGATTGTGGTCCTTTGGGATTATGAGCATCGTGTAGCATCTAGGGTAAAGACTCGGGGCATTAAAAACTTGGTATCAGAGCCTAAGGTTCAACAGTATCCTAGGAATCCTGAAATCCACATCTAGTAGAGTCTTGTACATGGGTATATTGCACGCCACACTTATAGACAGAAGGCTACGAGATATTTTAGGAAAGGTTTCCCTTCTTTTAGTATTCATATCGTGTGAGTAAGAACATGCTCAAGTTAAACTCTCAGTCTAATTCCTCTCTTCCTTATGCTTCCAGAACATACCTTCCAGAGAAGCTAACGAGAGAAATAATGAAAATCAGTCAGCCCCTCCAACCATTCAGGAACATTCCCTGAATGAGCATGTCTACCACTCTGAATTTAGAGATGCTTTCACTGCCTTAGCTTATTCAGTAGCTTCTTAGAACAACCAGCTGTCCATTATCCGATCAAGGTTTATGTCTCAAGCTCCACAGAGTGGGGAGAAGAGGCATAGGAAAGAAGACAGAAAGAATAAAAGTGCCAGAATATTTAGGCCAACAAGTGGCTGAATAAATCCTCTCTGCCAGTAGTGTGGCAAAAACCACCAGGGTATCTGCAGAGCTGGCAGTGATGTGTGTTTTGGATGTGGCAAGCTAGGACACAAAGTTAGATAGTGTCCTCAGGTGGGTTCGCTGAGTCGGCATACCCATCCCCCAACTCAGTCCGGTTGCCCGAATTAGTAGGGTACGTCTTCTAGTGCCACTAGTGGGCAATGCCCAAACAGACTCTATGCTCTTCATTCCCCACAGGATCAGGAAAGTTCTCCTGATGTGGTCACTGGTACGTTATAAGTTTTTCATTTGTACGTTTGCGCTTTGCTAGATCCAGGAGATTATTTGTCTTTTATTACTCCATATATATAGCAGTTGATTTTGGAATCAGTCCTGAAATTCTAGCAGAGCCCTTCTCAATTTATACCCTAGTGGGTAAATCTATCATAGCCCAGCGGGTATACAGGAACTGTCCAGTTATGATATCACAGAAAGTTACTTCAGCAAACTTAGTCAAATTAGAGATGACTGATTTTGATGTCATTCTCAGTATGGACTAGCTTTATTCCTGCTATGCCTCTGACGACTGCAGAAACAGAATTGTCTATTTTTAGTTTCTATATGAGCCCATCCTAGAGTGGAGGGGTAATACTTTAACACTTAGGGGTCAACTTATTTCTTACCTTTGGGTTAGAAAAGTGATAGCTAAGGGATTTATTTACCATCTCATTTGAGTCCAGCACTCTAGTTCAAAAACACCTAGTCTTGAATCAGTGTCAGTAGCATGTGAATTCCCGAATATGTTTCCCAAAGACCTTCCTGGAGTTTCTCCCAAAAAGAAAATTGATTTCAGAATCGATCTTTTCCCAGATACTCAGTCCATATCTATCTCTCCATATAGAATGGCTCCAGTAGAACCCAGAGAATTGAAG
>NW_025819365.1:0-2100 GCF_002878395.1 Capsicum annuum
GGTTGAGAATCTATGATGATCCTATGTGAGTCAAGCATGTGCCATGTATGCGTGAGAATTTTGTATATTCCTGGCTGTATTTGATGCTAGAACTTTCTTGGTGTATGTTTGAAACAAAATAAAGAATGTGGGTAGGTGATGATTTAGGAATTTCATTGATAGACTTGTTTTATACCTTCTTTTGACCTACCTTTGTGCATTAGCTTAGTTAACCCTCATTGAGCCTTTATCTTTTTCTTTGGAAGCCTCATATTTAGCCTAATCTCTTCTTTGTAGACCTTAATTTTATCCAAAAGCTCCTAAGCGCTTTAGTGTAAAATTGATTGAGTAAGGAGTTTGAATAAGAAGAGGAACTCAGCATAGCCTAATCTCCTTATCTTTCTAACTCTGTATACTTATCATGATTAATTCGACTAACTGAATGCTAAGCATGCAAAATCTGACAAGATAGGAATCACCAATCGTCTTGTAAATGCCTTCCTAAATTTCACTCTTCACTTTGTGAGTCTCAAAGTGTTACGTTACTAACCATTTTCTGTGATCCCAATTTAACTATCACATTATGACTATCAAGTTACTTAGACAAGGATTGGTAGCCTCAAAATATTATTCTAATCTTTTTTCCCAATCTCAATCTCTCGTATGGAGATGATCTCAAATAGAGACAAGTCCTTAACTTATGCAATAGTTAAGGGAGCAAACAATCTAAAAAGATCAAAATAAATGCATAAGTACTAATTTAGTAGAATCACACACTTTCTATACTGTAACACCCCAATTTTCTAAATCGGAATGCTACATGGTGCGTATAACCCTGAAGGACCACAAGCTAACCCATGACTAATATTTGTACCTGTACATTGCATAATATACATGAAGAATGCAAAAAACATGAAAAATAGGCCATAAGGTACAACTGAATAAAGAATCTGTCAAAACATAACATCCATGTGGGGTAACAAATACCCAAAACAATTTAATCTAAATCAAAATGGAATATAAATCTGAACTAAATCTGAAAGCCTCTAAGTACTGTCTGAATAAGAAGTTGAAGAAATATGTCTCCAACAAACTCCATAAAACTAAAAGCTAACTGAAATAATAAATAAATCAGATCATATCATCCTTGAATAAACAGGACTCATTGCAAATCTATATACTGGAATGCTACTGCTACTTTGGATCTAGAGCTCATGTCTCTGGACCTATGATGTAACATGAAAAGAAAACACCATAGCGCAAATGCGTCAGTACATGGGGATGTACTGAGTATACGAGTAAGGTAGGCTAAATGCAAAAGGGTTTATATGTATGAGCAATGCAAACTGATTGACTGATATGAACGTGAGAGTACAAACGTGCATGCATAGTAACTGAGATCGTGAATGCGTGATAGCTAAATCTATACGCTAATACATGGTTTACAGATAACTAATCATGACAGATACTTTAGTTCTGATAATATGTGTGACCGTATCTGGCAGTCATAAATTTGATGGAACTATTAGAGTTTTGTACTATAACTGAATTTGACTGTATCTGACAGTCCTGATATACTGAAATCTGAAGAACTATCTGAGTTCTTTTACTGAGACTGATAATAAAATTATGGGAGGTAGTTATTTAACCGACATGCCCCATATATGCCATTATGGCTAAGCTGGGGTCCAATCTTCGCCTTGACTGGAAGGGTGTTAATACTGCGCCAATGGTAAGGACAACGTGTGAGCAACCCACATATAACAGGTAACTCTAGTGAGAATGGTGGGAACCCTTATATAATAGGTTAAGCCACCTCATCTACCCTCATATTGTAGGCTACAATGTCTCAACCTATGCTGGATACATAGTTCTGGAACTCAAGGATGACTGCTAAAAATCATACCCTCATATAACAAGTGAGTTCCCATTCTTGGGTTCACTCGGTGCTAACTTCTACTCCCATTTGAAGAGGCTGAACATAATTTAACTGACTGTACATGAACTGAACTACTTAATTTCCATTGACTGACGGAATACTACTGATATCTGATAACTGACTGAGATCATAAGGTTTTCCTGAGTCACATGACTGACTGATTTCTATTGAATCATGGCTTG
>NW_025819366.1:0-1249 GCF_002878395.1 Capsicum annuum
ATAGGCGATTGGTTGGGCGCCGCCCAACCAAACATAGGCGATTGGTTCGGAGCTGCCCAACCTAGCTTAGGAAATCACTTAGGTGCCGCCTAAGTCTATTTCAGGTGCCAAAAACACTCCGTTTTGAGTTATTTTAAGGGTAATTAAGTTTTTTAACACTCCTTACACGTACCTAAACTTAACCCTACAAAATATATAGCTTCTAAACATATTACAACCCTATTAACATCTCAAAGCTCGTCATCCAAGAGCACTAAAAGAGAAAAATAACTAGGGTTGTGTAACTAAGCTTGAAGATCCGAGTTCAAGGAAATTCCTCTGTTAATCATCAAGAATCTTCCTTCTAAGGTATGCGTGAGTTGATTCATGGACTTCTTTCGTCCATGAAGCTCAAGAACCATCTTCAAAAATTTTTATTATGATGTTTATGTTATTGGTGGTTGATGTTCAAGTGGTTGGAATTTGATGATGCCTAAGATGGGATCTTTGTATGTTTATTGTGAGGATATGGTGGTATTTAACGTATAAATATGTGAAATTGGTGGTTGAATATTTGAAATCTTGATGAATCCACCTATGCCTAAGATGTGCATGTAAGGTGTTTGTGAAAAATACCTAAGGGAATAGAAATCATGCTTTTATGACATAATAAGTCCTAAATAACTATTCCATGTTCTAAGTTTATGTTCAACGTGATCCCCGTGCTATTGTCTTCAATTTAAGAAGTTGTACGAGATGCTCATGATATTGTTGCAATATGGAATGACCATGTTATTGAAGCCATGCAAGTTTATACATGTTGTGTGCATTCCCAATCATGTGATAGTTTGTTGAGAATCATTCTTATTATGAAAGCCTTACTTGTGATATTGTGAATTGTGGACTCAAATCATGTGATCAAGTCATGTCATGTGTGTCAGTTTCCTCCTATCGAGTCCTGGGGGTACTTGTACCCGAAAAATATAGCTGTGTGCCCAGAGCCATGTCATGTTTCACGATATCCGAACTCAAGCTATGATTCTATAGACTTCAGTCAGTCATGTGACTCAGGAAAACCTCATGATCTTAGTCAGTTCTCAGATATCAGTAACATTCCGCCAGTCAACGGAATTCAGTAAGATTAAGTCATGCACAGTCAATTATTCATGTCCAGTCCCTCCAGATGTGAGTAGAGGTTAGCACCGAGTGTACCCAAGGATGGGAACTCATCTGCCAGTTCAGGGTATGATTCTTAGTAGTCATCCTTGTG
>NW_025819367.1:0-1303 GCF_002878395.1 Capsicum annuum
GAATGGACTGGCTCTATTCGTGTTATGCCACGCTAAATTATAGAACCAAAAGGTTATTTTTTCTTTTTCGAATGAACCGATGATAGAATGGGAGGGTCATTCATTAGAACCTAGAGGGAAATTCATATCTTACCTTAGAGCCCATAAACTTACATCTAAGGTTGTTTGTATCATTTGATCTGAGTAAAATATTCTAATACTGAGAGTCCTTTCCTTCAGTCTGTCCCGGTGGTTAATGAATTTTCAAAATTTTTCTCGATGATCTCCCAGGGGTACCACCTGATAGAGAGATAGATTTTGGTATTGATTTATTACCAGACACCCATCCTATTTCTATTCCTCCATATAGGATGGCTCCTGCAGAACTGAAAAAGTTAAAAGTACATTTAAAATATCTTCTTGGCAAGGGCTATATCTGACCTAGTGTTTCTCACTGGGGTGCACCTATACTCTTTGTGCGTAAGAATGAAGAATCTCTCTGTATATGCATAGACTACCATCAATTGAATAAGGTCACCATTAAGAACAAATATTCCCTTCCTAGAATTGATGATATTTTTAACTAGCTTCAGGGTGCTAGATGATTTTTCCAAGATAAACCTTCATTCAGAATATCATATTTGAAGTTTAGGGAGGCTGATATTCCCAAAATAGATTTTCGAACCCGATATGGCCATTATGAATTCTTAGTCCTGTCCTTCGGATTGACTAATGCCCCTGCAGCCTTCATGGACCTAATGAATAGAGTGTTCCATTAGTTTCTGGATCTATTTGTTATAGTCTTCATTGATGACATTTTGATTTCTTCTTAGAATGAGGAGGATCATACGAATCACCTCTGAATCATCCTGCAGACCCTCAAAGATCATAGATTTTATGCAAAATTTTCCAAATGTGAATTCTAGCTTAATTCTATTGCTTTCTTGAGACATATTGTATCTAGTAAGGGAATAAGATTTTATCCCCAAAAAATTGAGGCAGTGAAAAAATGGCCCATACCCACGACTCCAACCGACATTCAGAGCTTCTTGGGTTTGGTGGGGTATTACAAAAGGTTCGTAGAGAGTTTTTTTGGATAGCTACTCCACTTACCAGCTTGATTCAGAAAAAGGTAAAATTTATATGGTCTGACGCTTGTGAAAATAGTTTTGAGAAGTTAAAAGACTAGTTGACTACTACACCTGTTTTGACTCTTTTGGAAGGTACTATGGTTTTGTTGTGTACTGTGATGCATCCCGAGTGGGACTTAGGTGTGGAGTTATGTAACGTGGTAAGGTGGTAGCTTATGTATCTAGGTAATTGA
>NW_025819368.1:0-1104 GCF_002878395.1 Capsicum annuum
AAAACCTTAGCCTCTGATACCAAGTTTGAAACACCACGAGAGTACACTTTGGACGTTACATGGTGCCTACAGCCTCGAAGAAATACAAGCTAACCCATATTGGTACCTTCTGTGAACACTGAATAAAATAACAGAGAACATATACGGAATTTAACTAAATATGCCATATGGTTTTAAATACAAAAAACAATACCAAATTGAAATACTGAAAATGTCTATTTGAAAATAATACTGTAAGACTGTCAATAACAACTGATAACAGAATACCTAACTGAAAGTGTTTGAAAGCCTCTAACTGACTGACTGTGGAGTTGATGGGACACGTCTCCAACTAACTCCGACTGACTATTGAACTGAAATAAAATAAATATAAATGATCCTCGAAACATGAAAACACACCCCTGCTACTGCTGCTGATGCGCGAGGAGGTCTAGATGTGGTTGGGAACCTGAGCGTCCAAACCTATGATATAAGACATCATAGCACAAAAAAAATGAGTATGCGGTCAGTTCTTTAAATGTATTGGTATGCTAAATGGGGTTAGGCTATTATGCGTGGGTTAATATGCATTAGTAATAACTGACTGAATGAATATCATGAAGTACTAAGTAAGAATAGATGGAAGTTGTAAATCTGAGGATACATGACCAAGCGTATAATATGATGTTGGGATAGTCTGTAAACTAAAATACTGAAATACCGATATTGTATAACTAATGATTGTATGCCATGGTCAAGCAAGCCTGAAAGTGAGTATTGTACTGAGACTATAGGAGCTATTATCTAACCAACATTCCTCAAAATAAGCTAATTAGGGTCCAACCTGTAACCCTAGTTGGAAGGGTATCAGTACCGTGACACGAGTACTAACACTGGCTGTGTGGATCCACTAAAGTGTTGTCCCAAAGGACTAAGGGTTACCCTTAACTGGCAGGGCCCTAATAAGATATGTATCAACCTTAACTGGTAGGTTAACATATCAACCTACACTGGATACATAGTTCAGGAATATAGGAACTGCTACTAAAGGTCACACACTCAACTGGCAGGTGAACTTCCATCCCTGGGTTCGCTCGATGCTAAATCCTACTCCCAACTGAACTG
>NW_025819369.1:0-1085 GCF_002878395.1 Capsicum annuum
GAGGTAAGCTTGAAAATTGATAGGATTCATATACTACAGCAAGCCTCTGATCTTCTCCAAGAAATGTTGAAAGTATGCTAAACCAACAAAACACAATCAATTAATCCATATTGCTTAGGAAGTAATGACACTCAATTTGTCTTTCAATCTCGTTTGTGGTTTCGATCAGGTCAACAACAGTGGACCTAATCGGAACCACAAATAAGAAGGCATGGTATGCAGTTAAAAATTCAAAGATTTCCACCTTCACTTAGATTCCTTATTTTAACTGCAGTTGTTGTTGGCACAAGTTTTCTAGACTTATTGTACATCATTTTAACCCTCAATGCCCGTAAGGTTGCTTTCTTGGTCTTCTGCTATTTTCTATCTAGGTGATGATCTCAACCATGCTACCTAGTTATATCTCCCTAGCAAAGTGTCCATCAGCATTATTTTCCTTTTAGAGAAACATCAGATGAATTTACATTATCAGATACACTTTCATATTTGCACTTGATTCAGATTTTTTATGTTTTAAGATAATTTCATTAGCTAGATTCGCTAGAAGTTCCTTTCTACCCTATTTCTATTCTTCAATTATATTTCAGATGATATAGTCTTTTATCAACTCTTCTTTCCCTCGCAGACATTCTCCTTCAGCTCCTTCTAGCGTATAATTATCTTCTCGAACAACCCTTCCATAAAAATTTAGGCTAGTGGAATTTCTATTGGTTTTTCATTCTTGATTGATGCAGTGCGAGGCTTTGAAGGAATTCTTAGAGTCCAATTCACACTTAAAGTTAAGTCCAATCATTATTGGATCTCTACAATGACACCAAATAGTGATCCCTTCTCAAAATATGACATACATAAACATAAGCAACAACCGTCAGTAATTTGTAATGGTGTGTTTGCACCATATTCATGGGGCCCTTGGCCTTATCAATTCGAACCTATCAAAATTATCTGTACAATGCAGGATCTTGTTTGAATGATCAGTGTCTAATCGGTTAAAAACTGCATTCACAAAAATATTTTACTTTGTGTGTATTGTCCCGGTGACCTTATCAGTAATACTTAACTCCCACACATAATAATGGATACAT
>NW_025819370.1:0-2135 GCF_002878395.1 Capsicum annuum
ACTCATAACATATCCTTATGACTCTTAGTAAGTCACTCGTACTCAGATAATAATCAAGCCACAAACTTTGTAATTTGGTTACGACTAGTCCCAACGACTTGTCAGGACACCCTATGACTCATAGGGTGAGTCGTAACCAAGAAAGTGAGCTCAAATATAAAGAAATTTCCCAGAGCTAAAAATCATGGGTGTTTCATCCCAACTCTACATAGTTATCGTTCTTGTCAAACTATCTTGGTGCTTTTTATGCACAATCTAACAATTATGTATCACCAACTATCTCTCGACAACCTTTGGTGAATTTCACTCTACTTTTCTTGATCTCAAAGTGTCGCATTACTAATCCTTTTCCTGGATACCATATTAACTGTCTCCTCTCGGTCTCAAGTTAATTAGATTATTGTTGATAGCTTCAAGTTAATATTGTTATCTTATTTTCTTGATGTCAACCTCTCTTTTAAGTTAGTACCAAATACGAATGGGTTCATAGCATCTGCTGACTCTAAGAAAGCAATCAATATAAAGAAAACCACAATTGATGCATAAACACTAATCAAGAAAAACTTTGCACTTTCTTTATTTTCTTCCATCAAGGTTCCCACAACCCTATATAAGAGGTTTAGCCACTTTTGTTTGCAAGAACACTCATAGAATTAATAATTAAAATCATATGAACAATCTCACAATAAATTAAGAATGAAAACTAGAATATCAAATTAATCTTAAATCTTAAAAGATAAGAACAAGAATTCCAAGATCAAAAATGTATGTTAGAACTCAATATAATATTGTAAGAATATAAAATGAGTAAATTAATAACAAAATATCAATGTGGTATTTATAGGATACATCATAAAACCTAAAAATCCTAGCCAAAATAAAATAGAAAAACTAAGTCTGCACCTACATATGACTGATAAGTCATAAATATTACAACTTACGAGTACCTTTTAAGCCTAAATTTTCATGCTTTTATATTGATTTTTTGTAAATTTCTTACTTAATGTGCATTGGTGTAGGTAGAAATTCAAATTGGAATATAAGCAAGGAAACTTGATAAAAATGAGTTGAGGAAAAGGTAATAAAGAATAAATGTGAAAGAAAAGAGCCAAATGTTAGAAATCACTCCCAAGCATTGACCCTCAATTACCGTGATCCGGGCCTAAGGTTCGTGATCATAATCAACAATCAAGTCAACAAATGATGATCACGAGATCGTCACCGCTATCACGGTATCGCAATCACAGTTAAGAAATGGGGGTCGCTATAGGTTGGAAAAAGTTCAGGGGAAAATTTGTAATGTTCTTGAAGAGTCCATGAGCAAGGTAGCATTTTTGTAGTATTTAGTAAATGTAGAATTGGGGCTTAAATATAGGTTTTTATCTCATTTCACCATCTTTTATCCTATCTTTCATCTGTACTTTGTAGCTTATAACTTGGAGCTTAGAGAAAAATTGTGTACTAATCTTGAGCTAAGAAGACATTGGAGTAACTCCAAAATGATGAAATGGAAAATTCTATTGAAGATTTATTGGAATTTATAGTGTGGATTGACCGTCTCCTTATCTTTTATGATTCAATTTGATGGGGATTTTTGTATATTCTTGTTTATTATCTTTATGAGTTGCTAGTTCTTCGTCTTGGGGTTATGCTTGGATAGGTTGTAATTTATGCATGGCTGTTATTTATGTATCTACCTAATTAGCTATTTGTTTTGGGTTTTGTTATAACTCCATAGTTGAAATAAGATTAGTGGGTGAAAACCTCAAATTGAATGTGATTTATAGGTGAAAACCCCAAATTGACTGTGATCCCACATCATCCTTGAAAGAGGGATGTGGGTGATGAGTAATTTTGATCAACTATTTATACTAGTTATTTCTTTAAAATTAGATTAGAAATAAGGATGTTATATGATTTAGTTAGCTTGATGGGAATCATCCTAGAAATAGGGATGCTTACTTGATATTTTGGATTGGTAAGTTTGGCATGATCATGAGTACTAAAAATAATTTATGACTCCAATTTAGTGTTTAGTTGAAACACTAACACTAAAACTTTATATCTAGCCTACCAATGACTCCTAGATAAATTTTGATAAATTCTCAATTACACATGTATATATTCACACCTAG
>NW_025819371.1:0-1116 GCF_002878395.1 Capsicum annuum
ATTTAAACGGACCACACTGGATAATCCCAACCTCCCTGGCATGCCCCAGGCCTACCCCCGAAACTATAAGCTATAACACACCATTTGGCCCAAAAATAGCCCATTTGCGCTATTTCGCTCGTTTGTCCACCCAAATGGCAACAAAACTTTAAACGAACCTCACTGGGATGATCCCCAACCTCCCTGGCATGCCCCGATCAAATTTCATCCCACAACACTCCTAGACTTCCACCCCTAAAAACGAGGGCTATAGCATACTGATTTGGCAAAAAAATATCTGTTTGCGCCATTTTACCCGTTTGTCATCCCGAATGGCCATGAAAAAATTAAACGAACCACACTGGGATGATCCAAAAACTCACGTGCATGCCCCGATCAATTTTTGAGCCACAGCACGCCTGGACCTCGGGCCCACCCCAAAATCATGGGCTAAGCATACCGATTTGGACTAAAAATGCCTCGTTTCTATAGTTTTACCCATTTGCCCACCCAATTAGCCACAAAAAATTAATGGACCACACTGGGATGATCCCCAACCCCCCTGGCACACCCTGTTTGATTTTTGACCCACAGCATGTTTGAACCCCTAAGCCCACCCCCCAAAACCGTGGGCTATAGCACACCGATTTGGCATAAAAATGCCGTGTTCGCACCGGTTCACCCGTTTGCCGACCCTAATCGCCACAAAAAATTAAACGGACCTCACTGGGACTATCCTTAACCCCCCTGGCTTGCCCCGTTCAATTTTCATTCAACTGCACACCCGGACCCTGAGTCCACCCCCAAAACTGTGGTCCACAGTATACAGATTTAACTCGAAAATGCCCTATCATGCCGTTTCGCCCGTTTGCCCAACAAAATAGCCACAAAAAATTAAACAGACCATTCAGGGATGATCCCCAACCTCCGTGGCATGGCCTAATCAATTTTTGGCCCACAATATGCTCGGAAACCAGAACAACCCCCAAACCTGTGGGCTATTGCAAATTAATTTAGCCCGAAAATGCCCTGTTCATGCCGTTTTGCTCGTTTGTCCACCCAAATGGACAGAAAAATTATACAAGCCACACTGCGATGATCCCAAACCTCCCTGGCACTCCTCGATCGATTTTCGGC
>NW_025819372.1:0-1612 GCF_002878395.1 Capsicum annuum
GTTCGGTCCAACCAAGTGAAAATTCAAGTTACCCAGTATGAAATAAAACTGGGGCAAAAATTATCCTAAAGAATCGATTCCAAAAGTTGTAAATTTCACCAATGTTATGTACATTTTTGAGCATCATTCCACCCTTTCTTTCTTGCCCTTTCCAAAAGCCAAGTTACAACCAAAGAAAGACCTTCAGATCAGTCTTTGAGAATGTCAAGACTAAACATGTTATGGTTGCATGATTTTTCATATTTTGGGCATAGTTTTCCTTCATCAAAAGAAAATGATAGGGTTTTATTAGTGAAAACCCTCTTGGGCACTATAAGGTGACGTTGAATTGTGAGAACAATAAAATAAAAAAGAGATTTATTGGTGAAAACCCTCAAGGGCACCATGAGGCGATGGTGATTTGAAAACGAAGTGAAAATGAGAGAGACTCGTTGGCAAAAACCCATTAAGGTGCCATTAGCCTAAGGAGGATAGTAACCCAGATGGAACAGGTTCAAGAATGGCTCCATTTCCAATTCAAATAAGTGGGCAAAAGTTGATAGTGATTAGTATGAGTTGATCAGGTTGTTTAATTCAAAATAAATGTCATAATCACTGGAATCAAATGCCATACCTAGATAAGTTTTCTTTTTTGGACACTATTGAAAAAGAGATGTCGTTTTTTCCTTTTCTTTTTATTATTCTTTTTATTTTTATTTTTTATTTTTGTGTCTTTGTGGTCAAAATAAAAATCACTATCATCATATGTTATATATTTTTTAGTCAAATTTATGTCAAGACAAGTGATGAAGGACTTCAAAACTTGCTATCAACTCCTTCAATTGTACAAAGCAAGACAGAGGACAGACACACAAAGATAACTTGTTTCAAAAATAAAGTAGGGTACTCAAGAATACTTGTCATCCGATAGTTTTTGGACTTATAGAAGTATAAAGGGTGTATTTGAAGTTGAACCTAGAGGTATCGTAAAGGAGAAATAGGATATGATTCAAAGGTTTCAGTTGTTAGAATTTGGGGTCAAAAGTATGACAAGTCAACATACCTATCAATTATTTGAAATGGACTTGAGCATGACAATTGCAAAAACGGTCGCCTTAGTAGACAAATGCCACAAACCAACCACTGTTTTTTTAAATTAACAAGTTCTCTTTGTATGAAACAAAAACACAGGTTACCATCAAATCATGGACTTCAAAGCCTAAATATCAAAAGGTGTAATTTCCTGCTTATGCAAATGCAAGAGGAGGTATTGCTAAGCAAGTTTGATAATCACAATCATGACAAAAAAAATCATCATCCTATATCCCTAGGAGACACACTTCCTTGTTTGGGTATTTCAGATTTCATTTGTTAGGTAAAGCACTTCCTAATTTGAACTATTACTCCTAGAAGATGAACTTTCTAGTAGATTTATTAAACCCCTAGGAGATGTGTTTCCTTGTTTGGGTATTTTAGGTTTTATTTATTAGGTAACACACTTCCTAACTTCAACCATTGCTCCTAGAAGACGTACTTTCTAGTTGAGTCATTTTATTTAACTCCTAGGAGACACATTTCCTTGTCTAGGTAATTTAAGTTTCATGTATTAGGTGACACACTTCCTTACTTGAAC
>NW_025819373.1:0-2021 GCF_002878395.1 Capsicum annuum
TTAATTTTAAATAATCAAAAGTTACATGTGCAAGACACGTGCGGCTAAATTAGTTATATTAAAGTGTGAAAGATCTTTGAAAAGTGATTTAAACTTTTTACACTTTATTAAAAATCTCTGCAATATATAAAATTATTTAATTTTAAATAATCAAATATTACACGTGTGAAACACGTGCAATTACACTAGTAATATCAAAAAAATAATACTAAGTACCCCTCACTTCCAACGTGAAGGTTAAGAGTTCGAGTCACCCGGGGAGCAAAGAAATAGGAGCTCCTAGGAAAGGATAAAAATAAAAAATAAATTAAAAACAGACGGAAAGTATATTTCTAAGTTTTTCTAAGTATAATCTTAATTTGAAAGAAATAAAAGTTTTGATTTTCGAAAAGAAAAATTAAGATCAATGAATTTAAGAATTTCTTCATATGGACAA
The DNA here is from genome assembly GCF_002878395.1 of Capsicum annuum. NCBI lineage: Eukaryota > Viridiplantae > Streptophyta > Magnoliopsida > Solanales > Solanaceae > Capsicum > Capsicum annuum. The sequence goes on from NW_025819373.1 coordinate 437, forward strand.
ATATATTTTCTTTCCACAATAATACAGAAAGAGTGCGCTGTGTGTTGGGTTCGAAATCGAGAGAGCGTTATGCGGAAGTTGAAGTTTGCAAACTAATATGGTGATAATTCAGATGACACAAAATTAAACTAAAACCATAATAATATTGATATAGTTTGACCAACTGGCCTACACATGAAAACTAATATTAAAGAAAATATTAAACTATTGGGAGAAAATCTCCCCCTAAACGAGACTCTTTAAACGACTACATTGTGAATGTTATTGTGTTATGGTATGGGAATGAGTTTTATATTTATAGATGTCCAAAACCTTTCCTCCAAGAAAGAGGTTAACCAAATATGAAAAATAATTATATTTTTCTTTCAGGAAAAGTAAAAGTATTTATGGTTATTTTTATTTTCCTTACAAAAAAAAAATAAAACTTAAATTTGGTAAAAAAATTGGGACAAAAATCCTAACAAATCTCTCCTTTTTGGCTTAATTTTCTGGCAAAATATTCTTGATCCTTCTTCACACGGTCTTCATATATCAACGATCTTCATATACCACTGTTGCTTACCATTATTAAAATTTGATATAGGTTAAAAGTTGGAGCCCTATGCATTAAAAATAAAAGCACGGGTTGATAAGATTAAAAGTAGAGCCTTGTGCATTGAAAGTAAGCACAAGTTAAGAGTGAAACTCATGCGTTAAAGATAAATGCACGAGTTGAAAGGAGCCCAAGCGTTAAAGCAAGTATGAGTTGAAAATCGAAGCCCATAAACATGGGTTGGAAATTGATTTTGGTTTTTAAGATGGATTAGCAACAGGATTGTTGAACATTTGTTTAAAATTTTTCTCCACATGTAACTTTTTTAGGCATATATCTTCATTATCATCTAAATTGTTGCAGCTTGATTTTGAAACCGATTTGAACCTGTTTAATCTCGTCTCACCACACCAGTGAACCATAAGCTCTGATAACACTTGTTGGGTTCGAAATCGAGAGGGCGTCATGCGAAAGCTAAAGTTTGCAAACTAATATGATGATAATTCAGATGACACAAAACAAAACTAAAAACATAATAATATTGATATAGTTTGACCAACTGGACTACACATGAAACTAATATTAAAGAAAATAATAAACTATTGGGAGTAAATCTCCCTTAAACGAGACTCTTTAAACGATTACATTGTGAATACTATTGTGTTATGGTATAAGAAGTGGTCTTCTATATGTCCAAAACCTTTCCTCCAAGAAAGAGGTTTGCCAAATATGAAAAAGAACTATATTTTTTTCTTTCAGAAAAATTAAAAGTATTTATGGTTACTTTTCTTTTCCTTACAAAAAAAAGTAAAACTTAAATTTGATAAAAAAATCGGGGCAAAAATCCCAACGCTGTGTAGTACTGGCAATTGAATATTGGAGTCTGGGTTCAAATCCCAGCAGTAGAATAATTTTTTTGTGGTTTAAATAATTTATTTTGAGATTAGTTTTAAGATAAGTTTATCCTATGTTAGATTGAAATAAAATCACAAAATAACTTACCCCGGAGATTAGTTATCTCGGGATATCTCACATGGAGGGCGGAAAAATATT
>NW_025819374.1:0-1343 GCF_002878395.1 Capsicum annuum
AACTTTAAGAAAATCACAACCCAGGTATGTCATGTGTTGATTCATGGATACCTTTCACCCATGAAGCTCAAGAATCTCTTTTCAAAATCCAAGATTTGTGTATGTATGAATGTTCATGATTTGAATTACATTGAAATTCATGTTCATGATGTTGTGGGGCTTTGATTAATGTTTTAAATCACATATTCCAATGATTGACCCTATTATGTGATGTTTGCATAATAATCATTATAAATCCTTTAAACTTAAAAAATTATTCATACAACCATGACAATTAGATACAATGATGAGGGTATAACCAAAGTATGCTCCTCATGTGTTTGATTAAATGCCTATGTAAAGGAAAAGTGCCATACTAGTATGATAATATGAAATCCCCATCCATGTACAAATTTATGCATGTCAAATGTTTGATGAAATGTCCTAGTCAGTGAATTATGGATATATGTGTAGCCCTTGTGGTGCTTTAGAACTTCTACTTCATGAAATCTCGAACTTATTGTATTATGGATTGTGATTTTTGTTATGTATTCAAGAAAGTCATGCTTTGTCAGTTTCATGCTTTTGAGTCCTGGGGGTACTTGTACCCGACAATTAGCTGTGTGCCTAGAGCCAGTGTCATGTTTTCAAGATACTCTCGGTCAAGCTATGTTCATATAATTTAAGGCAGTCACGTGACTCAGGAAAACTCAGTAAACTTAGTAATCTCAGAAATCTCAGAAATTTAGTAATCTCAGTAGTATTCTGTCAGTCAACAAACTCAGTTAATTCAGTCCAGTTCAATTCAGTAATTCATGTTCAGTGTCTCTTCAGATGGGAGTAGGAATTAATAACGAGTGAACCCAAGGATGGGAACACACACTATCAGATGAGGGTGTGATTCTTAGAAGTCATCCTTGCATTCCAGAACTATTTAGCCAGCATAGGTTGAGACATCAACATTGTCAGATGAGGGTTGATGAGATGGATAAGCACTGCCAGATAAGGGCCCCACTATTTTTTTTGGGGATACTGTCTTATGAGGGTCTCCCATATCTTGTCTTTATCGATGGTGTAGTATTGACACCCTTCCAATAGGGGTTACAGATTGGATCCCAACTCAGTTATAATGCATTATTTAGGGCATGTCGGTTTGATGACTATTTCCCACAGTTTTAGTTATAGAATCAGGACTATTAGATATAGTCATTCAGTCTCAGTAATTGAACTCAAATTGTTATATAGAATTTAGGACTATCAGATACAGTCAACTCAGAATAGCACGAAACTCAGCTAGTTCCATCAGAACCTAGACTCTCAAATACAGTCGCTCCATATTAGTTATTTCAGTTATACAATTATCA
>NW_025819375.1:0-1414 GCF_002878395.1 Capsicum annuum
TAGTGGTCGGTTTTTGAAATAAAAAAATTAAAAATTATATAATTAAAAATTAAAAAATAAATAATTTGTTGTAACACCTAATTATATATATAATCAAAACCTAATATATTAAGCTAATCACATATAATTAATCGATCACTAATCTAAGTATGTATAAGAAACACATCGCATTATATTATTGGATAATATACTTGTATACATGTGATGTATATAGTACGTATTTTGAACTTGATATAGTCGATAGTGTGTATATGTGTGTGTATGTACATGTGTATATATAATATATAGATATTATATAGCGACGGTATATTAATGACATAAGATAAATCAACCTATAATTTATTTAAGTATATGTGAAATACAATGGGATGGTAAAATCGGGTATGTGATGTATATAGTACGTATATGAAATACGTTGCATTATATTACTGGATAAGATACTCGTGTACGTATGTGATGTATATTGTACGTATTGATATTGTCGATAATATATATATATATATGTGTGTGTGTATGTGTGTGTGTGTACGTATAGGCATATGTATATATATATGTGTATATAGATATATATATAGTGAAGGTATATTAAGGACATAAGATTAACCAACCGATAATTCAACTGAGTTTCTGTGAAATACGTTGTATATTATTATGGGGTAGCCAAATCGGGTATGTGATGTTTGTAGTACGTCTTTGAATGTTAATAGCCAATTGAATATATTTATATATATGTATATCGATCTCGTGTAGTGATGAAATAGATATACTATTTTGTGTCAATATAATGTTGACAGACACAAATTAACGTAAAAAAAATAATCGATAATTTTTTTTATTAACACGTTATTTTATGAGCGAGGTATATATATATATATATATATATATAGTGACCACAAGTGGTTGATTTTCATAAAATATTAAAAAAAAATTGATTAATTAAAGCCCAACCCGACCCGATCCATTTAAAGATATTAAATCCCCAAATCAGAAACAACCCCCCTCAGTTCCAAATCGCGATTTCAACCAAAAAATTCTCCAAATCAAAGTCGTCTATCGTGTGCCGCCGTTCTCCGCCGCCCCTAGCTCAGGTAAGTTCCAAAAACTTCCTTTAGGTACTAATTTAAAATAAAATAAGCGTGAGGAAGACGGTGTTTGTTTGAAAAAGTCCATGTAAATTCTAGGTATGATATTTTAATTTGTACTACGTTTTGACTAATTAGGGTAACTTGATGAAAACTGTTTGTTTTATTCAGTGAAAATGCCACAAGAGTAGAAGAAAATATGCATCTAGAATATACATTAATTTGCTAAGTAAAATATCATTTATTTTTAATTAGAAAGAAGAAATTGGTATTTCAAAGTTGTTTTTTGCTAACAAGAGGTATTCAAGGGACAAGAGACTTGAAAGTGGGGA
>NW_025819376.1:0-1095 GCF_002878395.1 Capsicum annuum
AATACTTTTTCTCACCACGTGATGGTGTTGATTTCATATCACAAATGCCAGTGTGTATTAAGTCTAAGAGATTGGAATTTCTTTCAACGGACTTATAAGGATGTCTTGCATACTTCGATTCCACACACGTTTGACACTTTGATTTATTACACTCAAAGTCTGGCAAAACTTATAAGTTAATCAGTTTTCATAACGTTTTGTAATTAACATGGCCTAAACGTTCATGCCATAAATCATAATACTCAAGCAAATAAGAAGAAATTGAACTTTTATTTATTTCAACAGTCATTACATTTATCTTATAAAGTCCTTCGGTCAGACAGCCTTTTCCTACATACATTTATCCTTTGCTAATTTTAATTTTTCCAAAAACGGTTACACATTTAAATTCATTCTTGTCTAGAAGTGAAAAAGAAATTAAATTCCTATGTAACTCCAGAATAAACAAGACATTGTTAAGTGTCAAGACCTTTCCAGAAGTCATCTTTAAGCAAATTTTTTCTGTTTCTTCTACCTTTGTCGTAGCAGAGTTAGCCATGTAGATCATTTCTTCTACTTGAGCCGGAGCGAATGACAAAAACAACTCTTTGTTGGTAAAAAACTGAAGGGTGGCACCAGAATCCATCCACCACTCGCGAGGATTCCTCACCAAGTTGTATTCTGAAAACATAGCACACAGATCATCACATTCTTTGTTGGATTCAATCATATTTGCTTGATCCTTCTTCTTGCCTTTCTTTGGGGCACGATAATCTGTGGACTTGTGGCCAATTTTGCCACAGTTGAAGCATTTTTCCTTGAACTTTTTCTTGGGTTGATTGCTTCATTGTTCAGCTTTTTTTCTTTTCTTGGAATTGTTTTGGTCATCTTCTACAATATGTACTCCATTAATTGTAGAATTCTCGTTTGACCTTCTTTCGGTAGCTTTATTATCCTCTTCAATACGAAGTCGGACACTATGATCTTCAACAATTATCTCATTGCGTTTATGCTTTAAGTAGTTTTTGAATTCTTTCCACAAAGGTGGTAGCTTCTCAACTATCGTTGCTACTTGGAAAGCATCATTCACAATTAAACCTTCTGCTAGGAGATCAT
>NW_025819377.1:0-1837 GCF_002878395.1 Capsicum annuum
TGCCCTAAAGTAATTTTCTTTACAAAGGCATGATTTTTATTTGATTTTTATGAAATTGAAGCATGAATCCATATCTTATGATGATTATTATGAAATCTTGATGTTTATGATTTTGAAAGATGAATTTACATGTGTGGTGATATAAAGCATGAATCTTGAATGATATTTATCATGATTTTGATATTTGGGTCATGAATCCCTATTGAAAATTATGTTTTTTAGAAAGTGTGTGTTATAAGCACGTTGATGTTGAATATTTGAGGTATTTTGAATGGTTTGACCTATTGATCATGAATGAGTTATTTTGAACTCAATTGTGAAAGAAATCAACATTTTTATTGATTATGATAAAGGGCTAGCAAATTGGCTCTCGATGAAAATTGTTGTAGTGCTTATTGTGGATTTTCTTTAATTTGAGCCTGAGACTGATTTAAATTTTTGAGCTAAGTCTGGGAGTAATATTTAGCACCAAGTGGGAGGTATAAAGTGACTTTACTTTTCTAGAAATACGTGTCCCCATAGGATGTGAGCCTGAGGCTGATTTATATAGTGATCACTAGTGTTTTTGAATTGATACTGGAAGTCCTACTCCGATGGCAAGGATAGCACGGCTCTCCCTAACGTGGGTTGTATGTTGGACTCCATGTAGCTCACATGGTTTATGTCGGTTATAGGATCTCCCAATGTGTGTGTGTATTCTTCTATCTGAGATGAAAACATATTTGCTTAAAAGGCTGAGTTTGAGAAAGTCATTATTCTTAAAAGATTTAAGGAATATATTCTAATGAGAATTGACATGAGATTTGATTGTTTTGGTGATTTGAAATTGAGATGAAAGTGAATTGAGAACATATTGTAATGACTCACTTGTATTACTTTACATGTATATTCATGCATGATTTTGATGATTTAATTCGAGCTAAGTGAGACATCTATATCAACATGCATAATTTTATAAATTGTGATGATATTAAGATATTACTTTATATATGCATTGCACCCCATATGCTCGGTATTTTTACATGGTACTGACCCACATATTCGTATGTGGGCTACAGTTTCTTGGAATATAGGTACAAGGTATATTTGTACCTTCAGATCCAGTCAAATCGTGGTATCCAGTCAGCAGGTGATAAGTCCTTTTGATTCAAGGGCTTGGGTTAGTTATGCAAAGTTTATAGTGTTGTATTTTCTTTATTCAGTCATATTGAGTTGGGGTAGTCGGGAGTCATGACCCAGCTACCTACAGTCAGTACTAGTAGAGGCTTCATAGACAGTCAGTAGAACTTGATGTATTTTGTTTCAATTTTGGTTGTAAAGGCAGAATTGTAATCCTGTAAAATTCCATTTTTGTATCAATCAGATTCAGAAAAGAGTTAATTTCTGCTGATTTGTATGGATTTGTATTTTTATTCAGTCACTTATGAGTTATGCTAGTAGAAGGGTTAGCTTGGGGTCACTTGTGACCTTAAGCACCGTGTGACGTCTCGGGACCTGATTTTGGAGCGTTACAAAATAATTATAAGAAAAGAAAGAAAGCTGAACAAGGAAGCAATCAACCCAAGAAAAATTTCAAGGGAAAATGCTTCAATTGTGGCAAGATTGTCTACAAGTCCACAGATTGTCATGCCAGGATCAAGCAAATATGATTGAATCCAACAAAGAATGCCATGATCTGTGTGCTATGTTCTTAGAGTGCAACTTGATGGGGAATCCTCGTGAATGGTGGATGGATTCTGGTGCTACCCGCCATGTATGCGCCAACAAAGAGTTATTTTTGTCATTCACTTTGGCTCAAGTAGAAGAAATGATCTACATGGCTAACTCCGCTACAGCT
>NW_025819378.1:0-1317 GCF_002878395.1 Capsicum annuum
TAGATCGATACTTATTTTTGAGATGTTAATTGTGCCTTTGAATGATGGTTCTTGGAGTTCTTGAACTAGGAACTTGGAATCTTGAATAAATTTGCAGAATTAATGGTGAACTTTGGAGGTTCTTGAAGTTGGATATAGGAGCTTAGGGATTTCTTTTTAAGGAAATTTGATGAAATATAACATATAATGCTTCTAATAGGCTTTAATATAGGGTTTGGACGGATTTTGGGTGAGGAAGAATGACCAAAACGCCCTAAAAAATTAAATAATTCTCAAATTTGTCTTTTGGTGGACTATTCTGATAGTATGAAGTAGATCAACTATAATGTATTACTTCGATATCCAATTTGGATGAAACCAATTTCATTAGAAAGAGGACTCTCATATCTTTCGATTGATATATAGTATCTTACCCAGATCATTTTGTACAAGGAGTTTTGATCGTTTGAAGTTGACCCAAAAATTTGCATTTGATAGGCTGAAGTAGATCCACCATAACTTTTTGCTCTGATTGACAAATTGGATGAAACTAATTTCATTGGAAATAGGACTCGTAGAGCTTTCCGTTGATATATAGTAGATCATACAGATCATTATGTACAAGGATTTATGATCATTTAAAGTTGGAGCAAAAATACGTCAGGCCTCAGTACTTTTTTCTGCATGTTTTATTGTTCACTACTATTCACGGTTCGATCGGAATGTTCATAACTCGTCGCTCAGGTGTCCATTTTGTATGATCCACATATCGTTGGAAATATTATTTGATACTCTATGCAATGGTGTGTCATAATCTAAGACATTCCGCACGGAAAATTTATAATTCTTTCTAGAAGATAGAACCCAACACATTTACGCACAAAATTTCAATGAAAAATTTCTCGGGGTATTATAGATTGGCCATCAGTCTGAGGGTGAAACGTTGAGCTAAGATTAATCTGAGTACTCAACTCATCCTGAAAATTCTTCCAAAAGTGACATGTGAACACAGAGCCTCGATTTGACCTAATAGACACAGACACACCATGAAGATGTACAATCTCACGAATACAGATACAGGCCAACCTCTCAACACTGAGTTAGACCTAAACTAAAATAAAATAAGCTGACTTAGTCAATCAATTCACGATGAACTAAACACTGTCAGAACCATGAGATGTACGAGGCAAACCAATCACAAATTCCATGCTGATTTGTTCCCACTTTCACTCGAGAATGGGTAACTTCTGAAGTAATCCATTAGGTCTCATATGCTCGGCATTCACCTACTGACAACATAGGCAACGAGCCACAAAATCTGCTATATCTCACCTCATA
>NW_025819379.1:0-1084 GCF_002878395.1 Capsicum annuum
TGCGAGCCACATTTATGTACAGGAGGCTATAAGATGTTTTAGGAATAATTTCCCTTCTTTCAGTATTCATGTTGTTCCAATGAGCATGAGCTCAAGTTGAACTCTCAGTCTAATCCTTATTCCTCTTTTATTTGCAGAACATACCTTCTCGCAGAGATAATGCCCGTAGGAATGACAATTAGCCACCTCAGCCCGTAGATCCTCTGAATAAGAATGTGTCATATGTAGAGTTTCAGGCAACTTTTCAGGTGCTAGCCCAAGCTGTGACCTCTAGTGTTTAGGGAAACTGTCAGGCTGCAGCCCTACCTCAGCAACATGGGGATTCATCCGCAGCCATGATTAGAAATTTCATAAGAATAAACCCGCCAGAATTCTTTGGGTTAGTAGCAGGTGAGGCAATCCACAACTTTATCTAGAAGAGGTGAAGAAGATCACCCAAATTATGCATGTGTCATAGGAGGAGAGTGTGGAATTAGCATCGTATAGGTTGAAAGATATTGCTCATGATTGGGTAGTGTTATGGAACAAGAGTAGAGGGGAGGATGCAGCTTCCATGACTTGGAACATATTTTAGGATGCCTTCTTAGATAAGTTTTTCCTGCTAGAGATGAGAGAAGCTAAGGTAGAAGAGTTTATGAACCTGAGACAAGGCTCCATGATAGTGAATAAGTATTGTCTTAAGTTCAATCAGTTAGCTAAGTACACTCCTGACTTGATAGATGACCTTAGAGCGAGTATGAGTAGCTTTATGACTGGTGTGTCCGTATTGGTGTTGAAGGAGTGTAGAACAGCTATGCTTAATAGAGACACGGATCTTTCTAGGTTAATGATGCATGCCCAGCAGATAGAGGCAGATAAATCTAAGGAGAAGGAGATATCTAATAAGATATTTAAAATAGATAGTTACAGCTTTCTTAAGCCGAGTCACAGGGTGGTAATCATTCTCACCATAGTCAGAAGACTTCAGTCCTAGCTCCATCCTCAGCTAGTGTGCCCGCACCAAATTTCAGAGATGTCAGTCATGATGGGGTGCTTGCATTCAAAGCCCAGAGTAGTGTTAGAAGTGACCGCACCTATCCGCTTT
>NW_025819380.1:0-2345 GCF_002878395.1 Capsicum annuum
TCTCTATTTTCAACCAATTCACCACTTTTCTCTACACCCATCTTTTAATTTTCCCCATCAAGTTAAGCTCATTCACAAATAACATGGAGGGAGGATTATTTATAAACTCAAGATCAAATTTTTGCATAAACTAGAAAATATTTTTATTACACAACTCCCAACCACAACATGTATCAATTTCACAACACCAATAGCAACACAACCTGAACTGAGGCCTTTTCCTAATGGGAAATCTCAAGTCCAACTGGGACTGGAGACCACCCCCAATACCCAACTCAATCAACCAACCTGCAGCCTGAGTTGGATAAACTTTGAACATATAACAAGATAATACATTAACAATGTGGTGACTTTGGGATAAGTCCATATTTGAGGCTAACCCAACCAAGTCGATCCATCTAATAATCGAAACCAAACAACCAATAACCAAGCCAAAATCATAAATCAAAACCAAGATAATGACCCAATATGTATATATATAAATCATAACCAATCCATACCATACCTAACTCTACAGTTGTCCATAGAAAGCCTCTAAACCAGAACAAAAAGTACCTACTCGGGACATGCCCCTGACATAGCCATAAACCGAGTGTATGAAAGACAAAAGTACATAAAGTAATACATGACATGAAATAGATGACTTTTGGACTATGAAATCTCACCACTTCAATCCAATAGCTAATCACAAAGTCCAAATAGCTAAGTAGGAGAAGTAGAATAGCCCGTTCTTGCATCACGTGGGGATACAACTGCCCAAAGATGGGTTAGCAGGTGAACACTCGCATGCACTCCAGATAAGGATAAAATAATTCAATTGATAAATCCAAGTAAAACCATCTATATGCACATAAACCATACATATATGTATAACCATATCAGGAAAGGAAATTAGGTGTAGTATGCCATTTAAAACCTTAACCTAGGTTGTGTAGCTCTGCTGTCCTAAACCACCTATAAGATATATGGGTTCAGCTCCCCTTATAGAAAGGGCCCTAGTATGTAAAGTTGCACAAATATATAGTGTGGCATCATGCACACGGTCACTAGGACCAAACCACACATCAAAAAATATAAGTTTCTAGTTTTGATCCCCCTAGAACCTCCACCTTCCATGATGTAATGCCTAGAGTCTGTACCTCAGACTCTACACGATGCTCATAATCCCAAAGGACCATAAGCTAACCCATGATTGGTTTCTGCTATAATAACTGAATAATAATACTGTAATTATGCAAAAATTAGGCAGAAACTTTCCATAAGGTTCAAAACTATAAGTAAGTACTGAGTACGGTACATCCATACAAATACTGAACATTTGTCTATAAATACTCTAGTCTGAAAAACCTTTACTGTCTGAACATGGAGTTGATGGGACAAGTCCCTAACTAATTCCGACTACCGAAATAAATTGAGTACTGAAATAATGGAATAATAAATTTATCGTCGAACAATAAGGACTCTCCACTAATCTATAGCTGATGGATTGAGCTGCTAAGTATAATCGGGAGCCCATGTGTCTGAACCTATGTTTTAAGACATCATAGCATAAAAAAAAGGTATACGTCAGTACTTTGAATATAATGGTACGCTAAGTGAGGTAGGCTGAGATGCATGGGTTCATATGCATGAACAATAATAATTGAATAACATGAGTATAACTGAATGAGAGTACATACATGAAATACATAAATGTAACTGAGGTCATGATGGCACTAGATCTATAGTTTTGAATTATTGATTTACTAATATCTGAGTTTACTGATACTGTATTACTGTTAACTGAGCAACTGTATCTAACAGTCCTAATTTAGTAAAACTATTCTGAGTTCCATACTAAATTGAATAACTATGTCTAACAGTTCTGATTTTTATAGAACTGAACTTAGTTCTATTCTAAAGACTAGAATTGAAATGGTGGGAGCTAATCATCTAACCAATATGCCCCTTTATAAATAGATTAATATCCAATCTGTAACCCCAGTTAGAAGGAAGTTAGTACCGTGCCACAAGTAAAGAAAAATTATGAGTTAACACTCTCTGATAGAAAGCTCTTTCATCAACCCTCGCTTGCAGAAAAACTCGTATGAGATATATCAACCCTATTTTGGCAGGAACATATCTCAACCTACTCTGGATATGTAATTTTGCAATGCAGGGACAGCTACTAAAGGTAAAACCCTCGACTGGCAGGAATGCCCCCATCCTTGGATTTGCTCGGGGCTGAATCCTACTACTAATAGAATAGACACTGTATTGATTTAAAACTATACTAAGCTAGACTGAAATGTTACTAATTGATACGGTTATGACTACCCCTACGTGTACACGGCCTTTCACACGAA
>NW_025819381.1:0-2338 GCF_002878395.1 Capsicum annuum
TTGAATGACATGTTGATGTGTAAGTGGCTAATGCATTTCAAAGATTTTAGGATTGAACATAGTGGAAAAATTCAGTCCAGATTAAACCTCAGTAGGTAGAGTTACTAGAACCCAGTATTCAGTTCCAGTAGAGTCTAAGTTGCAGTTTTAGTTACAGCCTCAGTCATAGTCCCAGCCAATAATCAGATCAGTAACTCAGTTCAGTTTTAGATTTGCTTGACAATAGCGTACAGTTAGCAGTATTTTAGTACCTCAGTTTACAGACTATTTCAGAGTTATGTAATACACTTGGTCTTGCATTCTGAAATAATGTAGTTTTCACGTATTCATGCTTAGATATCCCATGTTACTCAGTCAGTCCTTACCTCATATATATAATACTCTACAGTTTCAGTCTAGTTATTTAGACTAAGTACAGTTCAATCTTACATGACCAGTATTCAGCTATCAGCTATTCAGACAATCAAACAAGTTAGTAAATTTAGGCACTCGTGCTCAGCACCCATGTGAATATTTTCAACAGTCTTAGGTGATGAGTTGTACTAGGGTGGAGAGTATACTTGAGAGAGTATTTAAGGGATATGTCATCTTGAAAATTTATAGTTGTGGTGTATAAGGCTTAGTCACTTCATCTTAGATGATGTTTCGTAGGCCTTGACTTACATTACAGAATTTTAGTCAGGATACGATTTTTATCATTCAGCTGTTTTATTCAGCCTTTCCAAGACTCCTTGCTCCCTAAAGCCACTAGAACTCTATAGAAAGAGTGTTAAAGAAAGGCTCCAGTCGAATATAAGTTTTCAGCATAAGTTAGTCTGCAAAACCAGCAATTCAGTTTAGCAGTAAGGTAGACAATGTTCATATGGTTAGGTTTCCCATCCTTCCATCTAGTCGCACTATCTGAAGTCTCGTGCATGTAACTATTCCAAGATCGAGCAACCATGTGGTTGCGAGTTCATCTCAGTTTAGGTGTCATGCCTTAGTTTCTGATCCCCGATATGTAGTCATAATTTAGTTCGTAGGTTACCTTTGCATCATCTTATTTTTCCCTCAGTATCTTAGCCAAGTCAGCATTCTTCAGGGGACATAATATCTCCAGGGGAAGATGCACTATAATCCCCCGAGCTTTTATGACCTAAACCTTCTATCTTTTCTTCATATAACGAATCTAGTTTGGAGTAGTGGGTACTCATAGGTGGACCCTCAAGTTCTAATCTCAACCATAAGCCATGTATTCAGAGGTCAGTTCAATTCATTATATTCAATTCATGTATCACGTTTCAGCCTCAGTTATGTTCTCGTGCTCCCGTTCATACATGTTTATTAGATGATCTCAAGTACCTCAGTATTCTTAGATTAAGGCAACAGTCTTCCATAGATTGGCTTAGTCCATGTTCAGTTACAGTTATAAACTAGGTACCCATCACCATTGCATATTCAATCATACATTCATGAATCAGCTCAGTCGTGTACTCATGCATCAGATATGGATGTCCAGTATAGAAGCCCAGCTTATCAGTAATCCCAATCATGCATTCATGAATCATGTTCAGCTATGTACTCATGCATCAGATATGAAATCATGCTTCAGTTGTGCATGTTCAGTGTCTATGTCTAGTCTATCAGTATTCTCAGTTTAATCAGTCTCATTCGAGGGTGAATGTTCCCAAGGGGAGATATTGTAAGACCCCGCAAAATACTAAGCTTAACTCAGTCCTTAAAATCTTGTTAAGGTGTCCAGACTTAGAAAATTTTAGCTAAGTATTCAAACTTAGTATTATTTTAGCCTTCGTAGGTTGGCAACTCTATTTCATGACTATTATGACCTTAAAATGTCAATCTTTAGGTTAATTCATGATCAGGAATGTCAGTAGCTATTCCCAGATGAGTTTCGTATTTTTCAGACCTTATTTGAACCACGTTTGGGAATCCAAAATAGTGTATTAACGCGATCTTGGTGCGGCGCGGCAGCCATTGCATCTATTAATATTTTTCCTTGTCTCCCAATGGCAATTTCCAGTGAACCGACGTGGAATCAATGCATCACGTTGGCTATCACATCGATGATAATGACTTAGTCGACAATCAGGTTTTCAGTCATTAAAAGCCGCATTATTGGGGGTATTTGGGTCTTTTACCCACCCCTATTCAGCCCTAAAACATGAGATTCAGCCCTTATTGAGGACAATATACTTACTTTCTCTCAAATTGCTCAAGAACCCTAGGTGATTTAATTTCAAGGCAAAGGCTCAAGATTCCACCATTAATCTTCTAGAAGCTAGCAACCAAGATATGTGAAGTGTTCATTCAAGGGTTCCTTCCACCCTTGGAGTCCAAG
>NW_025819382.1:0-1044 GCF_002878395.1 Capsicum annuum
CCCACAACACGCTCGAAACCTGGGCCCACCCCCAAAACAATGGGCTATGACACAACAATTTGGCCTAAAATCACCCCGTTCGTGCCGTTTTGCCCGTTTTTCCACCCAAATAGCCACAAAATATTAAACGGACCATACTGTGATGATCTCCAACATCCTGGTATGCCTCAGTCGATTTTTATCCCACAGCATGCTCAGAACCTGGGCCCTCCCCTGAAACTATGGGTTATAGCACATCGATTTGGTCCAAAAATGCCTCGTTCATGTTATTTCGCACATTTGCCCATCCAAATAGCCACGAAATATTAAATGGACCACACTGGGATGATCCTCAACCTCCATCCCATGCCCTGATCAGTTTTTGACCCACAATATGCTCGAACCCCAGCCCACCCCTTAACCCGTGGGCGAAAGCACAATGATTTGGCTCGAAAACACCCGTTCGAGCTGTTTCTCCCATTTGTCCACCCAAATGGCCATGAAAAATTAAACAAACCATATTGGGACGATCCCCAACATCCCTGGCACGCCCCGGTCAATTTTCGACCCACAGCACGTCCAAACCTCGGGCCCACCCCTAAAACTATAGGCTATTGAAAAATGATTTTTCCCCAAAATGCCCCGTTTGCACCGTTTTGCCATGAAAAATTAAACAGGCCACACTAGGATGATACCCAACCTTCCTGGCATGCCTCAGTCAATTTTTGGCCTACAACAAGCCTGGAGTATGGGCCCACCCCCGAAACCGTGGGCTATAGCACACCGCTTTGGCTCGAAAATGCCCCGTGCGCGTCAGTTTGCCTGTTTGTCAACCCAAATGGACACGAAAAAATAAACGGACCATATAGGGATGATCCCCAACCTCACCGATATTCCTTGGTCGATTTTTGGCCCACATCACATCCGAACGCTGGGCCCACCCCTAAAATTGTGGGCAATAGCACACGGATTTCGCCTGAAAATGCCCCGTTCATGCTGTTTTGCCCGCTTGTCCACCTAAATTGCCACAAAAACTTAAATGAACTATAATGGTATGATCCCTAG
>NW_025819383.1:0-1219 GCF_002878395.1 Capsicum annuum
CTTTTCCTTCATCTAGGCATTTAATCAAACATATTGTAGGCATGGTACATGTAAACATCATTGTACAATAATTAAACATCATGATTCAATTCTAATTTCATTATTCAAGAGTTTAGTCATAGGTTTGCATGAATCTATATCAATAATAATTTAACCCACATAAAATTTATGACCTAACATGGAGTATAATTCAATTTCTCATTATCCACATGAACAAAAGCAGCCCAATCTTGAAATTCATAAGAAAATCCATAAAATTGAATTTAGAAAAGGGATTATTGGGCTTCATGGAAGAAATGAGTCCATGAATGAACATTATGCATATCTTGGTTCGTAAATACACAAAGATTGACGGAGGAAATTCTTGATTCTGAATCTTTTATGAAAAACCCTAGGTTGTTCTTGAGAGGTTTTTGAGAGAAGAGAGTGTATTTTGGGTGAAAAGTGGCTGAATCATGTGTTGATGGTCTTAAATAGGGATGAGAAATTGACCCTTTTAACCCTAGACGTGTCTTGTAATTTCAATAAAAATTTCTCAAATTGGACCCCTAGAATTTGACGATTGGATAACTGAGGGATGGCGTGACGCGGAGCCATCGCATTGCCCCTTCTTTTGCGACTTGGAACTTTGGCGAGATGTGGAGGAAATCACCTTGAGAAACTAGAAAAGGACAATTGCCATTTTAGCTTGTGACGGGGTGGGGCACTAACCAATATGGCGTTGTTTTATGATGGAAACTTGAAATAGTCATAACTTTTTACCTGTTTATCGGATTTTGGCAAATTTTATATCGATGGAAAGCCTATTGAATTTCCCACATGAAAAAAATGATAATCTTAAAAATAACACATGTACAAAAGTGGATTAATCTTTTAAAGAAAGCTCTTAATATTTTTTAGACGATCTCAAGCTAGAAAAAGGTACGGGGTATTACAATATCTCCCTCTTGAGAACATTCATCCTCGAATAAAATTGAGAGTGAGGGAAAAACATAAACTAACATACATACTAAACATGAATAACTAAAACATGATATCATGAGTGACATGACTGATAACTGAATATATCATACTGAACATGCATATCTGATGCATGTGTAAATGATTCATGAATGCATGACTGAGTGTTCTGTGGAACTAAGTTTCTTACAATGAGAATGTATGTCTGATGCATAGTTATATAACTGAACTAATACATGAATGCATGACTGAATATGCA
>NW_025819384.1:0-1862 GCF_002878395.1 Capsicum annuum
TATTTTATATTTTATATTTTTTTATTTTCGAAGAACATGATTAAGTCGAGTACAAATTATGAATGATGACTGAGATATCATAACCATTCAGAATATTTGTATTCATCATCATTTTTTTCTTTTTTCTTTTTCATTATTTTTTTCTTTCTGATTTTTTTTTGTATTTTTTTCTCCAATTTTTTCTTTACGATTTTTCTCTATCTTCTATCTCTAACTTCTACCTCTCTTTCTTCTTCTTTTTTTCTTTATTGTTTTTTTTATTTTTATGATAACGAAAATACCATAAGCGCATATTGGTTTATATTTATCTAACATTTATAATTTTTGTAAGTATACTCAAGTGGACTCCACCTAATGAACAGATACAGAGATAGTATCCAGAAAGATCTTGGAATTAAATTCGTCAAACCAAATACCTTTAGCAGTCGCAAGAAGTACAAAAATCAAGGTTTCTACGTACTTCCTGCCTTGCCTTACCTTGAGCTCCTCGCTTCGTGCCTTACTTCTGCTCTAACGAGAACTCTAAGATGAGGGAGTTAGAAGTCGGATTTGAAGCTGGACTTTCCCATAAATTAAAAGCTATGTGGATCCTCAGCCATAGATGAAATGGAATAAAGATGAACCGAGCTTACTTAATACAATTGTATATTGTATTTGTTTTTTAGACTTCAAGCTCATATTTGTATTTTATAGTTCACACCGTCATATATATTTTATATAATTCACACTTATACTTTATATATATTGATACAAATTATATTTTATTGATATAAATTGAACAATACAAATAAAAATAATAAATTTAATTGAAATATATAGTATGATACAAATAAATTTAAAGTAACAAAAAAAATTTAAAATATAAAATGCAATGACAAAAAAAAAGATGAGGAAAAGAATATAAAAAAAGAAGAAAAATGACAAAAATGACGAACCAAGAATGAAAAAAGTGGAAATGAAAATACAAAAAAACAAGAATGCGAAGAAAAAATAAACAAAATTGAAAAAGAAAAAAATTAATGAAAAATAAGAAAGAAAAAAGGTTTAAAATAAGTGGAAAAAAAATAAAAAAATAATAAAATAAATTAAAGGAAAAAAGAAAGAAAAAAATAGTAAATTAAAGAAAAATAAGAGAAATAAAAGATAGAAAAAAATAATAATAAAAGGGAGAGACTATATATAGATTATATTTAATTGATAAGAGATGTTATGCATTGTATAGGCTAAATGGGATAATTAGAAATTTATATTTATTAACTCATGTAGGTCTCAAGCGAATACGAATGAAATAAGAATGAGAAAGAAGAAAATGAAATTAAAAAAAATTGATGAAAAGATGAGAAAGAAAAAAAGAAATTATAAGAAATGAGTAAAAAATGAAAAAACAAAATGCAAAAGAAAAAAAGTAAATTAAACGAAAAAGAAAAGAAAAAACAAAAAAGAAAAAGAAGAAACTAGAAAAGAAGAAAAAAAATAAAATTCAAAGCATAGGTGGTGATCTCTATGTTTAAATTGATACCCATATTTTACTCATTTTATCCATATTTGTATGAGCTTTTAAAATGAGTTAAAATCCACATTTACTCATTTGAAATATGAGTGATCAAATTCAATAAATATGAGTTAAATAAACTCTTTTCATAAATATGGGTTGAAATTGTCACCCCTAGTATAAACAATATATATAAAGGTCCTCTTTTGCGGCAATGCTGTATACTAGGGTTATAAGGTTTAGTTTGTGTTTAGGTTTACGTTATTTTCTTCCCTTTTTTACTATTCAATTTCTTCTTCTTTTTTTTAGAATTTAAATATACATTATAGTAACTGAATTAATAGAAAGTGATAGAAAAACATAGAACTAA
>NW_025819385.1:0-1443 GCF_002878395.1 Capsicum annuum
ATAAGAAATTGCCTTAAGTTGAGGGTGTTGATGTTCCGGCTTTTGACAGAACATTTTAAGCCTTTTTCTTAGGATAATTGTGTATTTTCAAGCAACTATTGTTGTATTTGACATTAGACTTTAATGTTTTCAGGACAAGAACTAAGCATGAAGAATAACTTGGAAAAACTAGGCCAAACGAGAGAAAAATGACAAGCGATGACTAGGCGATGGACTGTCGTCCTAACCGTCGCTAAGAAATAGAATGCAGTATCACTGGAGCTACAACGGCGGTCCAGGAGATAGACCATCGCCCCAGTGACAAACCGTCGCCCGACCTATCGAGTATGACATGGAAATTTTGAGTTTAAAATTTAATACCCCAGTTCCTAGAATCATATAAATACTAAGTATTAGGTTTTATTTCTGTGTGGACAGTATTATCATACTTTCTCCTCTATTGAGAGCATTGTAACACCTTTCTTTGAGATTTGAAGCTAGAAACTAAGATCTGATTATTATTTCCATTTTTTTTAAAGATTGAGAAGAACAATATTGTGACTTTTGTAAGTACTCTCTTGAAGCTCTTTATGAACATCAATATGTATTTGATATCTTATATGGAGATGAGTAGGTAAACTCCCATAACTAGGGTTATGGGAGACTTGATGTAGAGAGCTTCTTGGGGTAGTGAATCCACTTGATTTCTAACATCTATCTAAATTGCATGAATCTCTCTTTATTATAATGACATCTCTAGGTTACAAACTTGAGAAGTGAGCCCATGAACACCACTTGTCTGAATTAAATGGATGTGGGAAAAGTGATGATTCACATAAAATCCACGAGATTACTCCTTGGGTTAAGGGTTAATGCTCTAACGAGATCAACCCTCATGAGAGTTCTATTGAATAATACATGAATCCTATACATTCAAAATAAGTAAAAGGTGAAATACCCATTAGGTTGGGAAACAAGTGGGTAATTCTTAGAATTCAATGTTTCTTGCAATTGAAATTATAAGTTAGAAATCGGCAACACACAAATTCACAACCCTAATTGTTTGAACATCTTGGTGAGCATAACTCTAGTTAACTCATTCTCATTGAAATTATACTTGCATTAACTCTCATTGGCTGAAACAACTCTGTTACAATTATTTAGAATACAATTCATAAACCAAAATCCTTTTTTATTCAGGAACCTTTAATCAACAGTCTGATAACAATCACAATACTTAGTGAACATAGTATTTCCTGTAGGATTAGACACCCAACCTAGTTGGGTTCTATATTTGACAGTGATCGCTTACTCTCTCATAAGAGAAGTATAATTTAGGCGTATTAGCGGGCCCTTAGATGGGTAGGGTACGGTTCTTGAGCTCGGGCCGTTAATGAGATGGGTGGGGGGTGAGGGTGGTCCCAATATTAGGAAGATCTTAGGACATAGGGGAAAAGGGGCCCA
>NW_025819386.1:0-1416 GCF_002878395.1 Capsicum annuum
AATTCTCCTTAAGCCTACTCAGTTTCATGTTTAATTTTTTGTTACAAACCTGGTATCTTCTAGCATTATGTATTCAGTCATGTGCCCATGTGTCAGTTTAGACATGCATTCATGTATCAATTCAGTCAGATAATCATGCATCAGTCCTGCATTCATGAATTCAGCTCGCCATTCATGCATCGGATATGTATGCTCAGTTATGTAATATTCAGTTTACCATTCATGTTAGTTCATAAATTATGTGCCGGTTGAGCATAATCTGTATGCGCGATGTCTTATCTTTTCTTACCTCTCAGTCAGTCTCATTCAAGGACGAATGTTCCCAAGGGCGAGATATTGCAATACCACATAAAATCCTAAGTCTAAAATTCAGCTCATTTAGCTCTTAAAGCTCTTTAAAAGATTCAACACTTAAAAAATTTTGGCAAGTATTCCGACACTTAGCCTATTTCCGAACTTCAGGAATTTATGTGACGACCTTCCCGACCTCCGTTTTTGGATTTTCAAGTTATGTTGAGATCAGGGAAGTCAAGAGCACATCCCAGGTAAGTCTTGGAATTTTTGTAGTAGCGTAAAGGAACGTTTTGGTGCCCAAAACAGTGGCACCGTGAGATTTGCATGCATCGCATGATCTATAGCATGCTCCAGAAATTTTTAGCATTTCAGGGTCAACATCAAATAATCATAACTTCCAGTACATATTTGACTGTAAGAGCTGTTATATATAAATGGAAAGCACTTTGAGTCTTATTTCCAATGAAATTGGTTTCATCCAATTTTAACTTCGGAGTAAAAAGTTATGATCAATTTACTTCAGCGTACCAGACAGTCAATAGAGGGACAGCTGCATCATTCTCTCTTTCTTTAGGGGCATTTTGGTCATCTTCCACCCCTATATATACCCCTTAACACCGAATTAAGCCTCATTTTTAGAAAAATATACTCCTTTTCTCTAATTTCTCTCAAGAAGAAAAAGATGGGTTTTCAATTGAGGATCCAAATTCAAGAATTTTCTCCATCAATCTTCGTAAAATCAAGAATTAAGGTATGCGTAGTGTTCATCCATGGATTCCTTTCATCCAAGGAGCTCAAGAATC
Organism: Capsicum annuum; assembly: GCF_002878395.1. Lineage (NCBI taxonomy): Eukaryota > Viridiplantae > Streptophyta > Magnoliopsida > Solanales > Solanaceae > Capsicum > Capsicum annuum. The sequence continues at coordinate 1,098 of NW_025819386.1, forward strand.
AAGTTTTAAATTAGGTATTGTGAATATTTTGTTTTTGTATGATTATTTTCATGTTGATGGTTGTTGTATGGTTTCAAGTTGGGATTTTTATGTATTTTCATGAAGCTATGTTAGTATGTAAGGTGAAATCTATGAAATTAGTTGTTTATGATAACTATATTTTTGGATGTTGATAATCAAGTTTTTGATGTTGAATGATTCCCAAGTTGGAATCTTTATGTGCTATTATGAATCTATGACACCATATGAGTTGAAAACATGTAAAATTTAGTTGTTCATGATGTAAAATCTAATGGTTTCACCTATGCCTAAATTGTCC
>NW_025819387.1:0-1016 GCF_002878395.1 Capsicum annuum
CGAAACCTATTGTGTAACATAAAAAGAAAGCATCATAGCACAAATGCGTCAGTACAACTGGAGTACTGAGTATACGAGGAGGGTTGGGTGAATATAAAGGGTTTCATGCATGAACAACACTGACTGACTAATATGAACGTAGGAGTACAAACACACATATATAGAAACTGGGACCGTGAATACGTGATAGCATGACTTGTAAGCTAATACATGGTTTACTGATAACTGTCATGACTGATACTGAAACTGATAACATGGACGACTGTATCTGACAGTCCTGTATATACTAAAATCTGAAGAACTATCTGAGTTCTTTTACTGAGACTGTTACTGAAACTGTGGGAAGTAGTGTTTAACCGACATGCCCCGTGTATGCCGTTATGGCTAAGCTAGGGTTTAATCTCTGCCCCGACTGGAGGGGTGTCAATACCGCGCCACTGGTAAGGACAACTGTGAGTGACCCTTATCTGGCGGGTACTCAATAAGAACGGTGGGAACCCTAAACTAACGGGTTAAGCCACCTCATCAATCCTAAGCTGACGGGTTAAGATGTCTCAACCTACGCTGGCTACATAATTTTGGAACACAAGGATTACTACTAAGAATCACAGCCTGAACTGGTGGGTGAGTTCCCATCCTTGGGTTCACTCGGTGATAATCTCTACTCCCATCTGAAGGGACTGGACATGAATAACTGACTGTGCATGACTTGATCTTATTAAATTTTGTTGACTAGCAGAATGTTACTGATATCTGACAACTAACTAAGATCATGAGGTTTTCCTGAGTCACATGACTGACTGAAGTCTATGGAATCATATCTTGAGTTCGGATATCGTGAAACATGACATAGATCTAGGTACACAGCTATAGTTTTTGGGTACAAGTACCCCAAGGACTCGATGGAAGGAAACTGACACACATGACTGACTTGATCACAAGAGTAGAGTCCATAATTTATAATATCATAAGTAGGGATCTCATACTAAGCATGGTTATCAACAATGTATTGCATT
>NW_025819388.1:0-1616 GCF_002878395.1 Capsicum annuum
TGATTTTATCTTATTGAAATGGTTTACTAATATGGTTCATTGATACGGTTTGTAATTTAGGTTCAAGTTCAACTCTGGTAATTGCTAATGGTTAAATAATATGTGTTCTGATCAAAGTCCAACAAAATTGATGATAATGCTTTTACTATACTATTGGACTTTTAATGAAACTGTTGCATGGTAGGGTTTGGTGATGGAACCTTAAATGGAATAAATGATTTAAATGGCTTAGGATAGTTAAATGGTAAGGTTTGGTGGTCATGGATATGGTGAATTAAACATCCTTATGGGGTACATGGGATTCCCCCAAGCAAATATAATAATGGAACACTTGTGGGGTACAAGGGATTCCCCAAGTTAACTTAATAATGTAATCTATGGGTACATGTGAATCCCTTTACCTAAAAAGGTTGGCTAGGGACATTGCTTGAAAACTATAGTCGGTATGATGATACCACTTTTTATAGCCTTGGTTAACAATAATGGAATAAATGGTTTGGTTAGTTGGAAATGATTTTAATTGGGCAATTATGGCAGGGTGTTATAGCTTATCGTGAAGGTGTGAATCCAATAGATGGACACTAAAAACTCATGTTTGCTGACATGAGGGGTTGGTCATAGTGACCATATACGATACTATGAGGTACACGGGAATCCTCTAAGTACATTATACATATGCATCATGGAGAGCAAAGAATAATAGGGAATTCCCTACTATTATGGTATCTCTGGTTTACGCGGATACATATATCAGGGGTCGTTCGGGGGGTTACACTGCACCCATATAGCCCATGGGGGGTTCTAGGATGGTTAAGCTACACATACCCAGGTTAATGGTTTTAAAGGGATGCTAAACCCGATTCCCTTTACCGGTATGATTATATATGTTATGTGTATAGTTTGTATGCATGAGATTGGATTACTTGATTTTGCTAGATGGTATTATTTTACCCTTATCTTGAGTACTTACTAGCGTTTACCTGCTAACCCGTCCTCAGGTGGCTGTATCCCCACGCTATGTAGGAACTGACCATTCTACTTCTTCTACTTAGTGCTTGGATTCGGGATCGGCTACTAGATTAAAGTGGTGATCTTTCATCTTTCGGAAGGCTCCATTTCATGTTCATAGATATTTTTACATACTTTAGTTTATTTATGGATATTGGTTTTGCCTATGGTTGGGGGCATGTCCCAACTGAATATTGGTTTTCTTTTGGTTAGAGGATTTTGTGGAACTACTATGGGTTGGCATGGGGGGGATCGGTAGCAGTTTCAGCCTTAGTATTGGCATTAACATTAGGGTTGACATCGGTTAACTAAATTTCTCATTGTTCCATCCTTTTATATTATGTTATGGAACTTGGTTTGGTTATTGTTATGGTTTGGGCTTATGGTTTTTGTTTGGCTTTGGTTATCGGTTGGGTTTGGGATGGTTGGGCTCATATGGGTCAGTCTCGGTTATAGACCTATCTAAGAGTCTGGATTTGTGCAATTACACGCTATCTTGCTGTATGTTCAGATTCATCCAACTAAGTGTATATGTTGCATGGTTGGGTTAGGGATCGGGGGTGATCTCCTATCCTGGTTGGACTTGAGAAGCCCATTACGACAAGGCC
>NW_025819389.1:0-1058 GCF_002878395.1 Capsicum annuum
GGATGTGGGAGTTCTTAACTGGCCAACACTCCGCTCCATACAGCAAGGCCGGACGGACTACCACCCTATAGAATTTGCCTTTAAGTTTGGGCGGCACCTTCTTATCACACAGCACCCCCGACGCGAGTTTCCACTTCATCCATCCCGCCCCAATACGGTGCGAGACATCCTCGTCAATCTCACCGTTACTCTGGATCACGGACCCGAGATACTTGAACTTACAATAAAAAATAAAATGCAAAGATAAAATATGATGGTAATTCCATTTCGTACAATTATAATTGTTAATTTCCTACATTATATTGCAAATATTCGAGTTATGGGAATAAAAATGAGAAAAAGGAGGAACAAATATTAATTTAACAGAATATGGATAAAAACTTTATAAAATGGATACTTTTTATTTTTCAAAATTTTGTTTTTAAATAGAAGCTCCACATAAGCAAATTTTACTAAAAAAAATAATTAAATAGGTTGAGCGGAAAGGTGATAGTTGAGTGTCTTTTAAATAAAGATCAAAGATAAGTGACTTTCTAGTATAAAAGTCCATAGTTGAGTGACTTTTGAGGTAAATAATAAAATTGAGTTACTTTTTGGAATAAAAGTTTATAGTTGAGTGCCCATTTGAGTTATTAATTCTTATTATCTATTGTTTTGTCACTGCTGTTGTTTTTTGTACCCTTATTACATCTAAATCTGGTCTGTATTTTGTCTTGAGCCGGGAGTCTATGGGAAACAACCTCTCTACCTCACATTCGAGGTTGTGGTAAGGACTGTCGTATACTCTACCCTTTCAGACGCCATTGTGAGTATACTGGATTTGTTGTTGTTGTTGAATGCCTATGAAAAGTTATGTAACTGCTACTTCACTATTCCAATATAATATTCCCTGATTTGTGTACTCTCATCTAAATCTTGGTTGTTGTAGCTGTGGAAGTAGTTTTAAAATCATGGAATTGTTTTCCTTTTTGGATTTGCTTGAGTTCTTTAAAATTCATCATTAATTTAGTGCTATCTATTAAGTTTTACCAACCCATCCCATGTAAGCTGTACACTAA
>NW_025819390.1:0-1879 GCF_002878395.1 Capsicum annuum
TTCAATAACATGGTCATTACATATCGCAACAATATCATGAGCATCTCGTACAACTTCTTCAATTTAAGACAATAGCACGGGGATCACGTTGAACATAAACTTAGAACATAGAATAGTCATTTAGGACTTATTATGTCATAAAAGCATGATTTCTATTCCCTTAGGTATTTTCACAAACACCTTACATGCATATCTTAGGCATAGGTGGATTCATCAAGATTACAAATATTCAACCACCAAATTCACATATTTATATGCTAAATACCACCATATCCTCACAATAAACATACAAGGATCCTATCTTAGGCATCATCAAACTCCAACCACATGAACATCAATCACCAACAACATAAACATCATGATACAAAATTTATAAGATGGTTCTTGAGCTTCATGGATGAAAAGAGTCCATGAATCAACTCACGCATACCTTAGAAGGAAGATTCTTGATGATTGACAGAGGAATTTCCTTAAAATCGGATCTTCAAGCTTAGGTACGCAACCTTAGTTGTTTTTCTCTTTTAGTGCTCTTGGATGATGAGCTTTGAGATGATACTAGGGTTGTAATATGTTTAGAAGCTATATATTTCGTAGGGTTAAGTTTAGGGACGTGTAAGGAGTGTTAAGATATTTAATTACCCTTAAAATAACTCAAAACGGAGTGTTTTTTGCACCTGAAACTGACTTAGGTGGCACCTAAGTGACTGCCTAAGCTAGGTTTGGAGGCGCCTAACCAATCACCTATGTTTGGTTGGGCGGTACCTAACCAATTGCCTATCCTTACTGTCTCGCACGAAAATAGGCATAACTTTTTGCTCGGGTATTGGATTAAGGTGAAATTGGTACCGTTGGAAAGCTAATTCAATTCTCTACAATTTGGTGGGTCTAAATTATCCAAAATAACACATTAACATTGAGTTATACTCGTTCAAATATGACCCTTGAAAAATCGAACACTAAAACTTGATGAATTCAAAAACTCTTAGCTTGTATTACCTTAAGTAACTCATATTAACATGCTTAATGTATCATAAGCTATCGTATCACTAGGATATTCATTGTAAGTTATGTATTCAAGTATGAATCACAGGATAGGAGATTTCATACGTAGGAATACTTATTCACTTCCTAGCTTCGAAATATGCGGGGTATTATAGACCAACACATGAAAGAAACATGATCATAGATCAAGACATAGAAAAGAAAGTTCATCAACCGACAGGTTCTTAGGTAAGTGAAATATTCTTCTTTCAAAAGGGGTATCTCACAGACATACTTAAAGAGAAACTCGGTATTTGAGTCAAAGTCTTTTCCCCTGATCTGGTTTGGGTCAATAATGCGACAAGACAGGGGCAAGCGTCAGTGATCTGAAACAAAGATGAAAGGAACAACTGTTAGAGCAGAAGCCAGAGAAGCCAAGTGCTGCAAGCCACCACTAAGTTACTGACAAATTTTCTTTTTTGAAACAGGGGCAAATTTGCTTCACTTAATTCAGTTACCATTGGAAAAACACATCTATGGGATTTTACTTTCTGTTCAGGACCCTCCTGAAAAATGGAATTTTACTTTTTGTTTAGGACCCTCCTGAAAAATGGAATTTTACTTCTGTTCAGTACCCTCCTGAAAAATGGGATTTTACTTTCTGTTCAGGACCCTCCTAAAAAATGAGATTTTACTTTTTGTTCAGGACCCTCCTGAAAAATAGGATTTTACTTTCCGTTCAGGACCCTCCTAAAAAATAGGATTTTACTTTCTGTTCAGGACCCTCATAAAAAATGGGACTTTATTTTCATGTTCAGGACCCTCCTAAAAAAATGAGATTTTACTTACTGTTCAGGATCCTCCTGAAAATGAGATTTTATTTTCTGTTCAGGACCCT
>NW_025819391.1:0-1022 GCF_002878395.1 Capsicum annuum
ATTACTGAAAGAAGTTACTGATGAAAAACTTCGTGAAAAAATTATTAGTTTTGCTACTCACAAAACTTCTACTAATACTGCTAGTATTTCTAAAGATAATTCTTATGATAACTATCACATGCCGTATTCTTTAGCTAAGGTTAATCAACGTCTTACGTTGAGTCAAACTCGAGGTAGAGATACTACCTTTGATGATTTAAAAATCGAAGTTGAAAAATTAAAGAAAGAAATTGTTTCTTTAAAACAAAATTAGATGATCTCCTATCATAGGATTTTGAAAATTGAAGAAAAGATTTCTGACATTCCTGAAAATATTATTTCTTTTACTTCAAAAGGAAAAGAAAAGGATTTTGGAAACTTTGAAGATCCTGAAATAGATAAACTTAGTCCAAAAGAAGATTTAAAAAGGAATTATTTCTTGGAAATGATGCAACTAGTTTTAAGGCTACTTATAAAAATAAACAAATTTCTTATCCTTTTGTTACTGATCCTGTAACAAGAGATATAAATGTTCTTATTAGTATGAAGCAAAAGCAAATCAATTTTTTACAATTAGAACTGCTTTTAATGTCCCCTTTGAACAATATGAATGGAATGTTATGTCATTCGGTTTAAAAAATGCTCCTTCTGAATTTTAAAAAATTATGAATGACATTTTCAATCCTTATATGGCCTTTATCATTATCTATATTGATGATATTTTAGTATTTTCAAAAACCCTTGAATCTCATTTTAAACATCTGCATGTGTTTAAACAAATTATTATACAAAATGGCTTGGTAATCTCCAAACCAAAAATAAGCTTATTCCAGACAAATGTTAGATTTTTAGGACATAATATTTCTAAAGGTTCTATTGAGCCTATACAACGAGCTCTAGAATTTGCTAAAAAATTTCTTAATATTATTACTGATAAAAAACAACTGCAAAGGTTCCTTGATAGTCTTAATTATATTTCTCCTTTTTATAAAAAAATTTCTAAAGATTTAGCTCCTTTGTATGATAGACTAAAAAAGGATTAC
>NW_025819392.1:0-2484 GCF_002878395.1 Capsicum annuum
AGGTCGGGAACTACTAGCCCCTGTTGCTATTTCTCAGACCCTTGTTTCTCTATCTCGTTCACTCTAAATATTTTTGCTTTTGCTGCCTTAACATTATTTTTCTCTTTTTTTCTTTCTTCCACTCTCACTAGGATCAACATCACCCACTGTAAGGGCTAAATCTCGAACACCCCTGATAATCTCAAATTTTACCTCTATGTGGATATTCTAAATAATAGGAATAGGTAGGAACAGTCTCTGATGCAACTCCTCAATAGCCTTCTTGAGATTAGACATCTCAGCCTGTACTCCAGCTAAATCAGTTGACTAAATCCTCTCTAACCTTTGGCTTATCCACTTTTCAAACCCATTAAATCGTATCTATAATGCTCTCATCTCATCCTGTATCTTGTTTTTGACAAAAGGTTTCATTCCTTATTCAATCAACATCAATTTTATCTTGACCGTAACCCAGTCTCTTCCTTACCTTAAATAACAATGACGACGACACCAATGTATGACTGACAGGGACTGATCTGGTAGTGAATTATTATGGTGCCATAGAAGGTAGAGAATTCTGAGCTTGAGAGGTACCTGCTGCATCAGTAGAGGCCTGAGGATCAGGATGGTCAATCTCCATCGAGGTCTCACCCATGACGATGAACCCTATGGTATCAGTCTCGTTCCCTCTGACCTTAAATAACTATCTAATTATTGTTGCTCCCATCTTTGAATCCTTGAAATTGGGGTTTGCAGCATTAGGAATCAATCCCTAATATGTAGTGTTCCTTGGCTGGATAAAATAATAAATATCTGTAATTTCTAGCACTCCCACATAAAAATATATCTTTGTCAATAAATGAGGGAATTCCAGAACTATGCTGGTTCCCACCTCCCTATCTTGAATATCTCACCCAATATATTAGGACAAATCCAATTCATAGAATTCCATAATACCATCTATCAAGGTTGTGTGGTCTGGACTGAGTGCATTATCCCCACAAGAGGGATACAACTTAAGATGCACATATGTACATCACATTTTTTCCACAAAGTTCAGGCTACCCTTTATAATGTGCTGTAAAGTAGTTCTTGGTCCCCCAACTACCCAATTAACCTCCTGTCGGTCGGACGCAATAAGACCTGCCATCTACCAAAAGTGAATCAATTTATCCTCTGTGCTAATTTTTTTTTCACTTAATTTTTTGTATCTCCTCCATGCAAACGTCCATCTTGGTTGTATTTATAGGTGGCTAGAACTCTGGCCCATGTAATATTCTAGAAATAGTCAGAGTGGAAATGTTCACCAAACATCTTTAAACATCACAGCAGTCAGTGGGTCACCACCATTTTGCAACTTCCCTTATGGATATAACCTTATGAGACCCATCTGGTATGATGCATAGAACTTATGTACTAGTGCAGGACTGAATTGGCATAGTGTTGTGGTCATCCACTCGAAGTGGTATTACCTAAACTGAGCATTAAATTTAGGCATCTTAGACATTCCCGTAGTCATCATTTTTTGCTCTAAATATATCCCTCTTTGTGGATTTCTTGTGGAAGGGTTTATTGCAACTCCCTCATTATATATGGCCTATATTCCATAGTACCCCCACTATTCAATGATGGGCACCAAAGCAAGCTCTATGGATAGTAGATTAGGAGGTAGTTGTAGTGGATGCCTTTCGATGGGGGTATCACTCTCCTCACTATCACCCTCTTTATTCAAATTTAGACCCTTTATTCCACTTAGTATTCTCCTCCTCGGGACCCAACTCGTCATTTTCATTATCTTTATCATCCTCATTAGACAAGGATGGTGAGTGAGGTGGGGATTTTCTAGGATTTTTCATCCTAGGCCCTGTCTTGTTTGGTGTGACCTCCTCCGACATTTATTTCACACCCGAGGTTGCTTCTCTCTTTGCTCCATCTTTTCGGCCAATGTATGTTCCTTGATTGAGCAGCTTGGCTCATTGGTGTCCTTATTCATGAGTTGACGATTTATTTTCTAGGTAGGATTTTTTGGGGTTTGCTTCTTTATTGATTGCGTCTTTGTTGAATTAGCTTTTAGTTCCATTAGTACCTATTGAAACAGACCCATAAGTAAGTCTTCATAAAAGTAAAGAAAAAAGAAAATTTGGAGTCACCGAGTTTGAATAATTGGAGTACCAATCAATAGGGCATTTGATTTTCCCTTCAAATCAGAAATATCAGACCGGGTTAACCCTCTATGCCCAAAATGTCAGGACATGTTACATTGCCTATAGTGCCTTGTGCTCATGTTCAATAGGCAAGTGGCATTCCTTTCCATACACAAGCTGATACAAAGAGGTAACTATGGGTGTCTTATAAGCCTTCCCATAGGCCCACAATAAATCATCCAACTTTCTCAACTAATCAGTCCTGTTGGCATTCATAGTTTTTGCTAATATAGACTCGATCTCTTGATTGGAGACCTCAACTTGTCTGCTAGTATGAGGATGGTAAGGTATTTCCACCTTA
>NW_025819393.1:0-1054 GCF_002878395.1 Capsicum annuum
AATTTTTGTCCCACAACACGCTCGAAACCTGGGCCCACCCCCAAAACCATGGGCTATAACACAACAATTTGGCCTAAAATCACCCCGTTCGTGTCGTTTTGTCCGTTTTTCCACCCAAATAGCCACAAAATATTAAACGGACCATACTGCGATGATCTCCAACATCCTGGTATGCCTCAGTCGATTTTTATCCCACAGTATGCTCAGAACCTGGGCCCTCCCCTGAAACTATGGGTTATAGCACATCGATTTGGTCCAAAAATGCCTCGTTCATGTTATTTCGCACATTTGCCCATCCAAATAGCCACGAAATATTAAATGGACCATACTGGGATGATCCTCAACCTCCATGCCATGCCCTGATCAGTTTTTGACCCACAATATGCTCGAACCTCAGGCCCACCCCCTAACCCGTGGGCGAAAGCACAATGATTTGGCTCGAAAACATCCGTTCGAGCTATTTCTCCCATTTGTCCACCCAGATGGCCATGAAAAATTAAACAAACCATATTGGGACGATCCCCAACCTCCCTGGCATGCCCTGGTCAATTTTCGACCCACAGCACGTCCAGACCTCGGGCCCACCCCTAAAACTATAGGCTATTGAAAAATGATTTTTCCCCAAAATGCCCCGTTTGCACCGTTTTGCCATGAAAAATTAAACAGGCCACACTAGGATGATACCCAACCTTCCTGGCATGCCTCAGTCAATTTTTGGCCTACAACAAGCCTGGAGTATGGGCCCACCCCCGAAATCGTGGGCTATAGTACACCGCTTTGGCTCGAAAATGCCCCGTGCGCGTCAGTTTGCCTGTTTGTCAACCCAAATGGACACGAAAAAATAAACGGACCATATAGGGATGATCCCCAACCTCACCGATATTCCTTGGTCGATTTTTGGCCCACATCACATCCGAACGCTGGGCCCACCCCTAAAATTGTGGGCAATAGCACACGGATTTCGCCTGAAAATGCCCCGTTCATGCTGTTTTGCCCGCTTGTCCACATAAATTGCCACAAAAACTTAAATGAACTATAATGGTATGATCCCTAG
>NW_025819394.1:0-2330 GCF_002878395.1 Capsicum annuum
ATTCTTTTCTCTCGAGCTAAGGGAGGCCAAAGCCGAAGAGTTTATGAATCTTAAATAGGGTAAGATGAGTGTCCAAGAGTACACTCGAGGTTCAACCAACTAGCCCATTATGCTCCAGATATGACTAGTAACATGATATCCCGAATGAGGAAATTTGCATCCGGCCTTTCAGATGACTTAGTGCTTGAATGTCAGGGACCAATGTTGAATCGGGACATGGATTTTACCCGACTATCAGTCCACATACAGCAAGTTGAGGAAAGGAAAAAAATCGCTGAATCTAGAGAGAAGGACAGACAAGAAAAGAGATCCAAAATAGCAGACCAGAGCTACAGTCAGTAGCAGAGTAGGAATTGGTGTAACAAATGGTAGAAGAAGAAGAATTGGGGTAATGCGCAATCTACAACCAGTGCCCCAATGACCAGAACCTAGCGCGAAAGCACACTCAAGATTTTTAGTATAGGCAGGGGCCGAGATGCAGGGTTCACAGTCTCAAGAAAGTTAGCTTAGACTCTCAAACATACCCGCGCTGTGAGAAATACATGAGGAATCATCTAGGGAGATGTCAGTTTAGCGCTATGGTGTGTTATTCATGCGGCCAGCCAGGCCATATCCAGAGAGAATATCCGGAAGCAAAGGTTAATGTTGGTGAAGCCAAGTCACAGGCTAATTCTTATGCACCACCACCACCTCAGAAGGGTGCCACTTCAGCCGCCGAAAATGGCTACAACCCGTTGTACGCCTTGACCAACCGCAAAGAGGTAGAGGCCTCACCGAATGTAGTTACTGGTATGTTACAAATCTTTTCCCGTAATGTGTATAGAAATTGTGTGGTGACTGTTTGTTGGCAGGATATGGTGGCAGTCCTCGTTGACTTAGACATGGTTGATTTTGATGCTATCTTAGGGATGGATTGGCTTCATTCGTGCTATGCCACGCTATATTATAGAACCCGAAAGGTTACTTTCTCTTTCCCGAATAAACCAACAATAGAATGGGAGGGACATTCTTTAGCACCTAGAGGGAACTTCATGTCTTGTCTTAGAGCCCGTAAACTCATTTCTAAGGGTTATTTGTATCATCTTATTCTGGTTAATGAGACTTAGAGTTTGAGGTTGGTGATTGGTTGCTCCTCAAAGTCTCCCCTATGTAGGGAGTTATGTGATTCGGGAAGAAAGGTAAGATGTGTCCTCGCTATATAGGGCCATACCAGATTTTGAGAAGGATAAGTGGAGTTGCGTACGAGGTAGAGTTGCCTGCAAGTTTGGATTCTGTTCATCCGGTATTTCACATATCCATGTTGAAGAAATGTATTGGAGACCATTAATTAGTATTGCCTGTAGAGGAGGTCAAAGTGACAGACTCCTTATCCTATAAATAAGAGCCCGTGGTAGTCTTGGATCGCCAAGTTAGGAAACTAAGGAGCAAAGAAATAGTCTTGGTCAAAGTATTGTGGAAAAATCAGAAAGTTGAAGAAGCCACTTGGGAATCAGAAAATGACATGAGAGATAGATAGCCAGACTTATTTAATCCGATGAATGAAGAAATGGAAGGTACAATCCTTATCTTATTCTTTTATGGACTTAGTGTACCTTAAATCATACTTTTCTGTGTTTTGTGGACTAATGTAAAACCCCGCAAAATTGTCCATGCGTTAGTTCGTGGTAATATGCTATTAGAGTTAAATGACTAGAATAGTGTCAAAGAGACTTAGTCTTATTTTTGTCTTCCAAAATGAGTACAGTTTAAACCATATATAATTTCCCTAATTTTGACTTTTTATCATGTGGAAAATTGAATAAGCTTTTCGTCAAAATAAGATTCGCCCAAATCCGATACTCGGGTAAGAAGTTATGGCTAATTTAAGTTTTAGTCATAAGACACTGTCATTTTGGTGCTTGGTGCATCGCGGAGGGGGCCAATTTAGAAATTGTCAAATTCCAATAGCATAGCGCTATTTTGGTGTTTCGCGCTAAAGTTTTAGGTCCCAACCAGTGGAACAACGTGATAGCTCCGCATCGCGGTGACCTTAAGAATCTCACTCGTCAATTTCCAGTGAGCCACCGCGATTGTGGCGCATTGCGATGGCCCATGAAATCAGGCTCCAAGTTATATTTTTATTCCATCTCATTAAGGGTACATTAGGTATTTTCCACCCTCTTATCAACTTAAACACGGGATTTTTATCCCAAATGACCTCATTATTGATATTTTCATCAAAAATCATCAAGAATACTCCTTAGGGCTTCAAACAAGAAAATCCAAACAACTCAAGATTCAACTGTAGGTTTTTAAAATTAATTAAAGATTTGGAATCCGCAAACCGTGGG
>NW_025819395.1:0-2137 GCF_002878395.1 Capsicum annuum
AAAAATCTCATGGGCTTTAAAAATTCATGTTTTCAAATGGGGGTTTTGAAATTACGAATATGATTATGTTTTAAACGTTTTATGATATTGATTTGGTCCTTAGGCCTACTCCCAAAGTGATTTACTCTATGATATATGTATATGCATGTATTCCGAAAAGATGTTAACTTGAGAGCATGAATGATATGAAATTTCCTCTCTTGATGTGAATTTGTTTTAAATGTTCATATGATGTAAATTATTTGAAAACATCTTAAAGAGCATGACATGAAATGTTTTCAGAATTGATATGATTTTGACTTGAAAATGGGAAGGTTATTCATGTTGAATACAATGGTTGAATGAGAATAATAATATGATATTGATGGATTGCAAGTCGGGTATGACGATACCCTACAGAGTATGACATGTGATTGATTTGAATAAAGTTTGAATGCATTGATTTTCATGAGAAAGGTGGATGCCCAAAGAAGGCGTTTAAGTGAAAGGGCTCATCTTTGGAAACCGTAGTTGCCGATGTGGGTTATATGATATTGTATCCTACATGGGAGGATAATAAAATAATTGGGACATCTCACATGGGGAGATTCCCTGTGGTGTACTCACATGGGGGTATACTGGCTCCAAATCCTGGTGGCTACTTGGATTGGAGGCTTGGCCGCTGAGCACCAGAGGCGGATCCACATAGCCGTGGAATTAAAATTGTAGGTTATTCTACCTAGCTTAAACGCATTACATTGGTATTGGAAACTTTTACATTATGCCCATGTGTTTTCAAATAATTTGATATGAAACTGCTTTATAATGGCTCTCAACTATATTGAGTAAAAATATTATATTTCTGTTTTGATTTCTCTGCGTACCAGTACTTTTGTATTTACCCCCTCCCCCTAGGTTTGGAGGCACAGTCTAGGGGTCTAGACAACCAGTAGATTCCTTCTGACAAATTGCAGAATCAAGTGGTGAGCCTTTTATATTTCGGAAGGCCTGATGTCTACAGTTTAATTTATCATTCATTAGTTTTGGGTCTACTGAGGGCCTTGTCCCAGTTTTCAGATAGACATTTGTTTTAGTCATGTAGTAGAGATTTTGCAAACGTTATAGAGATGTTGTGTTGAGACTATGGGACATTATTCCCCATTATTACTTTCACATGATTCTTGACCATGTTTTCGTTATATTGTGTATCTTCCGCATTTCTTTATCATATGAATTATGTGCATGATTACCAGACAGATGGGGGTTTTTCAAGCCTCATGGTTCGGAATACTCTTCACGGCCAGGGCCCCGGTTCGGGTCGTGACATATCTAATGATCTCTCCCATGAAAAGAGTGAAGCGGTTCGGCAAGAAAGGGAAACTCAGTCCCCGATACGTCGGTCCCTTCAAGATTCTCTATTATTTCGGCAAGGTTGCTTATGAGCTCAAATTGCCTTTAGATCTAGCCTCAGTTCATCCAGTCTTTCATGTCTCTTTGCTCAAAAAGTACATAGGTGACCCATCAGTTGTAGTCCTTATTCAGAGCATTGATGTTCAAAACAGTCTCTCTTATGAAGAGATTCCAGTCGAAATCTTAGACTATCAGACTCGTAGATTAAGGAACAAATAAGTCCCTCTAGTTAAAGTTCTTTGGCCAAATCAGTCTATCGTGGGAGCTACTTGGGAAGCAGAAGCAGACATGCATACCAAGTATTCTCACCTCTTCTCCGCCAACTCAGATCATGCTCAAGGTAACAGTTCTCCTTAAGTTTACTCAGTTTTATGATCAGTATTCATCACAAACTTGGTATTCAGTTTCATGTTCATGTTCCCAGTATAAACTTGGTATCAAGTACCATTATATATTCAGTCATGCATTCATGTATCAGCTCAGTTATATAATTATGCATCAGAAATGCATTCTCATTGTGAGAAACTTAGTTCCTCAGAACATTCAGTCATACATTCATAAATCAGTTACACATGCATCAGATATGCATATTCAGTATTATACGTTCAGCTTGTCAGTCATAAGATTATGTTCCAGTTATTCATGTTCAGTATGTACGTCATTTGTCTTTTCTTCCCTCTCAGTCAGTCTCATTCGAGGATGAATGTTCTCAAGGGGAAGATATTGTAATACCCCATACTTTTTCCTA
>NW_025819396.1:0-1047 GCF_002878395.1 Capsicum annuum
GAGGGGATTATGGATGTCTTGTTATTGAGAACTCAAGAGATGATGAGTTCAATAATTGATTGCTACAATAAAAGGGATTTGGGACTGTTTTGTATGTATATGTCATGGGCTGCCAGGTTGAAGTTGGATAAAGGTGTGATGAGTTTGTAATGAATCATAGAAGAAAGATATGGTGATATACCACCGAACTAATGTTTGCTGCCCAATCCATTTTGCGTATTGTTTGGAATGTGTAATGAAGTTAGGTGGTTTTGGTGAACCTTATAAGAACCTAAATGGTATGCGGGTGTAATTGGAGTAAAAAAAGGGTTAAAATAACACCCTTGTTTGATAGATTAGTAGTTGCTGCCCGGTTACTATTTTGGGTGAAATTAAGTATCTCAAATGTGTTGATTGGTTACTAATACTAGTTTACCAAATATCCTATTGTAGATACTAGTGCACAACACTTTCAACGTGTGTGATCTTTCTCTAGTGGATGCGGTTAAGGATGACCAAATATTGAATTTGAGGTCAAATTCCTCTCAAGATGAAGAGGATGATACGGGTGTACAAAGCTGTCCAATACGTTCTCGACCATTCACACGAAGTCAAGCTCGGGAGTTACAAAAACTACAAGCCATGTTCATGCAAATGGCTGCGTGTGAGTTGGTACTTGATCCGCCAAAGAGCTTCAACATTTTTAAGTGTGAAAATGAGCCTTGAAGTGTAATAAATTACACTCTAAGGGCACCCAATGACTGAAGGGTAGGAAGGTCATTTGTCCTTCATTTTGTGTGTACTATAAATAGATGCTATTAGGGTTATTTTCAGCACTTAGTTCATTCTTCATATTTCACAACAACAAATCTTGTAACATTGAATATTTCTCTCTCTCTTGTTCTTGAGAGTAGAACCTGATGTCCAACAAGTGTAGTTACACTTGTGTTTTTTCTTGGCTAGAAATTTGAGATATTGAGGTTCATGAGTTCCTCTTGGTCTAAGTAAGAACTTGGTACTAAAATCTTTTGGTCTTAGGGTCCTTTCTTCTAGTTAGGGTTCATAGAT
>NW_025819397.1:0-1464 GCF_002878395.1 Capsicum annuum
CCAAACATGCCAAGCAATTCCAAAGTATTGACCAATAAAAATCAACTCTTAATCAATATAGTGATTAATTAATCATTGCAAGTTAATAGCAAGTTGACACAATAACTACACACACAGTTATATATATTGATTCATGCTTCGTTCTTTATTTCTGTTTTTTTTCTCAGAACCTAATCAACATTAACAAAATAATTCCCTCACTTCAATAGTAGATAATTATCCATGGCATCTCCAATTTTGAATGATCAACTGATTAGTAGAAGGAAATTATCACCTCTTATAATATAGATTCGACATAACACCTGGGTATAACACCATAATGAATTTGTGAGACCATTATCTGAAGGTTAAAATCACTCCAAACAACAGCAACCGCAATATGTAAGCCACCCAAAATAACTCAATACGCTCAACTTTTTCTTTTCTCCCAACAGTGAAGAGACCAATTACCCTATTAAAATACTCTTCTTCTATTTTTTTTCTTTTACGTAGGAAACTGAAATAAGGGAGTGGGTGAGGCCTACTCTTTTTAAATCCCCTTAATTAATAATAAATATATGATCAAATTACCCTTTTACCCCTCATTAAAAGTTTGAGCTATTACATTCTCCCCCACTTAAAATAACGCTCGTCCTCAAACGGGTATCTAATCATACCTGAAGTGTCAAATAAGTGAAGATATCTAACTCGCATCTTCTCTTCATACTCCCAAGTAGGGGTGTACATAGGTTGGGTTGGTTTGATTTTTTATTAAAATATAACCACACCAATAATGTCGATTTTCTAAATCTATAAACCAAATCAAACCAATATACAATCGGTTTTTTTATTTTGGTTTTAGTCGAGTTTATTTGGTTTTTTTACAATTATAATGTGATTGAAGAAAAAAAATAAATGTTTTCACTAAAAAGATTAAAAAAAAAAATTATGTTCATAGAATAGTTTCAATAAAAATTAAGTTGGCAAATTACTAAGACGTCTAAACTTATATCTCTCAAAGTAATATTATGTGGATACCCAATAGTTCAATTTCTAAGTCATGACTAGTCACAGTAGCTTGTCTAAAAATTCCGTTCACATAAAATGTGAGCATACAAAAGAACGAAGAATTGCAGACAATTTATTAAAAACTTAACTCCATAAAGTAACTAATTATAACATAATTCCATAAAAAAAAAAAGAGAAAGAAGAGAAAAAAATCTAAATCACAACTTGACGAATGAGAAAAGAAAGATGAAAGTAAGATGAGAAAATAATGAGAACTCTCTGAAAACTTGGATGGTAAAATGTAACAAGTGAAGCAATTAAACAGTTTTAGATTTTTATATTAATATTGGGCTTTGTATTAATTTGTTATTAATGGAAAAATATTATAATTAAAGGCCCAAGAATATATATCTATTTTTGGATATAAAATAATAATAAAAGTAAGTAAAAAGTAGATTATAAGTAGTATTTTTTACG
>NW_025819398.1:0-2070 GCF_002878395.1 Capsicum annuum
AAATATGACAGCGAGGATAAATTTAATATTTAGCAACAAAATTAGATTGGTAAATTTAGCCCTTTTCACTAATAAATATGTTCTCCGTCTCAATTTATTTGACATGCTTTTCTTTCTAATCCGTCCAAAAAAACACCATCATCTTTTCTTATTTGACAATCATTCCTTTATCAGTAATATAGTATCAGTTTTCCAGTATTCAGTAATACAGTATCAGATCCATCACTTATTAGTGATTTACATATCAATATCAGTAAACTCAATCTTTCAGAATCTCATTATCAGTACACTCATGTTGTCAGTATTCAGACTCAGTAGTCAATATCTCCACTAATTTAGTTACAGTTACGTATGCATATATGTACTCTCACGTTCATATCAGTCAGTATTTTTTATGCATCTAACCCTTTGCATTTAGCCTACCTCACTCGTATACTCAGTACATTCAGATGTACTGACGCATTTGTGCTATAGTGCTTTCTCTTATGTTACACCATAGGTTCAGAGGCATGAGCTCCAAATCAGCAGTAGATTCCAGGATCAGCAGTCAGAGTTAGACGTGAGTCCTCATCCTTCGTGGACATGATGATTTCATTTCTATTTCAGTTTTCACTTTATTTCAGTAGTTGGAGTTAGTTGGGGAAATGACCCATCAACTCCTTATTCAGTTCAGTTAGAGGCTTTCAGACTAGACGTCAGATTAGATGTTCAGACTTCAATATTTATGTTTCTTTTTGGTATTGTTATACCATATTTTTCAGATATGTATTAGTATTGAACCTTATGGCCTTACAGTTCATGTTTCTGCATATTTTATGAGATATTATGCAGTTTACAGGTACAGATATCAGTCATGGGTTAGCTTGTGGTCCCTCAGGGTCATGAGCACCGTGTAGCATTCCGGTTTAGCAAATCGAGGCGTTACAACAAGCAAGCAAACAACACTTGTGAGATTAAGTGTGAGGAATCCGAGAACAAAGAAATAAAGAGAGAGTATGAGGACCTTTCTTTTACAACTAACTCGTTTGTTGTTTTGTAGTGAAACTTCTTGGTTAAACTCAATTGAGCCGGATTAGATTGAAGACAAATTTCAAGATGGAGAGGAAACTAAGATGCAAAATGAAGACATTGGCCGAGACTTGAAATTGTTATGTTCTCGGTTTCTTCTTATTTGGTGGACTATTTTGGTTTAGTTGTGCCGTGAATTTGAGGTCAAATTCCTCTCAAGATGGAGAGGATGATACAGGCATGATCATGTCGATGGACTTTTTTGAGTATTTTGAATACAACTGAGGGAGTGTGCGAATTGATGTGTGAAGAAGGGCCTTGGTATGCACAAAGCCTCCCCAAGACATACTCCATGGGCGCCTATTTTGTGCCCTTTTCATTAAAGGGCTCTTTTGTCTTTTTACCTCTTATTGTAATAAGTCTATAAATAAAACATGATAGGGTTTTAGTTCATTAGTTATTGAATATTGTTGAAAGAACACATCTCTTGAGAGAGGGGGTCTCTAGGTCGAAACTAGGACATGAACAAGTGCGGATTCACTTAGGATTGTGTATTGCTTGAAAACGTTGATGCTTGAGCGGTGGAATCCCTCTTGTGTCATGTAAGAGTGTGGTGTTGCTATTGTAAGTTTTAGGGGTCCTTAGATTTAATAAATCTTTGGGTTCTTAACCTTGTAATAGTGTATGTCTCACTTCCTATCTTTACATATCATGTACTAGTTTGTGTTGTTCCAGTGAAACCATTGGTTGTTCTTGTTATTGTATCTTATTCTGTTTGTTGTTGTTATTCTCTTATTGTGTTGTCATCTTGTTAATCTCATTGTTGGTTTGGTTGTTCGCTACAAATAAGGTGTTGAACACCTCGTAATCTTGTCATTCTTGTGATCCTTGTTGTTGGTCGAAACTTGTCCAAGGGGAGCTCTTGGATTCTCCATATTGTGTGGACTGTTTTAAGCTTTTTTCTCGTGTTCCTTGGATTTTCTCATATCAAATATATTTCATATTTTGGGGTTAAATTTATTCCCGTTGTTATATTTTGGAGCCAATTTTATCCTCTATTTT
>NW_025819399.1:0-1916 GCF_002878395.1 Capsicum annuum
AAAGAATCTTTGTTATTCAATTCAAAAATATACTAAAACTTTTACATTAGATAATGAGTTAATAATAATATTTACTATCACTATTGTTGTTATTGTTTCCATTATAATAATAATAATTATTATTATTATTAATGTTATTATTTTTATTATTAATGCCACTGCTACTACTATTGTTTAGTAAGATTGCACCTTTAGGATTGAATAGATACTTCCAATACTACGTATTTTGGTTCTACGTTGTAGTTTTTGAATTATAGGGAGATAATGATAAGGAGTTGGGATAATGCTATTTTAAATTCAAAGTTAAATTAAATAATGACAAGCACTAAGAGTTGAGATAAAACTAAAACTCTAAAATTATAGAGGTAGTAATAATCAGTATAAATTCAAAATTGTCATCTGGCTAGATTATCCTTTTAGTTGCTGAAAGTCTTGATCACTTGGGTTATAATCACTATTTTTGGAAAAATTAACTAAATAAACTTATTAGATAGTTTATTACAAGTTATAGCAACTCTTTTTTGTTTTCAAGTTATAGGAACTTTCATTTTAAAAAATACTTAAAAATGAATTTTTCACCTTTTAAAAAAGCATATCAAAATAATTACAGAAAAGGAAAATAAAAATTTATTATAACTAATCTACAATATTTCTTCCTTAAATGTAGTTAACCTTAGTAATTGATATCAATCTCACCCCCCAAATTCCGCTAATCATTTTTATTTCTCCTATTTTAATGTATCCATTAATAGTTTCCATATTCATACACTATCATTTTTTTCTACACGATTTTATTGTTCCAGTAAACCAATTTCATATATTTTTTTTTGTTTTAGGCAACTTTTGAGAAATTATTTTTGAAAGAAAAGAAAACATAAGTTATTGTTATGTTATTAAAATATGAATTTTGATAATTTGCATTCAATCATGATATATTATGGAGGGAGATGAGATTCGTCAGGTATGTTGCATTATTTAGCAAATTGATATTTTACAATCAAATGTATTTAAAGAATTAAATAACTTTCTTATGTGTTTCTTAAATTTTTTATTGTTAAAATGTTGAATTAAAGTATTGCATTGTCTTATAATATAGGATCTGAGGCTTAGTCCCACAATCCAATTCAACAGCAATAGATTACTCTAGGAGTTCAGAGTTGGTGAGCCTCCCTTACAACAGAAGGCGTTCTATCTATATGTAATCTCAGTCAGTTTATGGTTTAGTCGGGGGCCTTGCCCCGGCCTAGACAGTTAGTGTTCTGTAGAGGCTTCGTAGACGAAAGTTGAGTATTGTATTGTCATATTTTGTTGACACAGTTTGTATTATAATTTTTTCTTGAATTTTCATTATATCTTACGCACTTTGATTTATCTATGGATTATGATTATGATAGAATGCTAAGGGATTTCTCGAGCCTTTGTGGTTCGGGATGCCCGTCGCGGCTAGGGCCTCGGTTCGAGTCGTGACACTCGCGTACTGATTCAATTCAGTGTAGGCTCTGATTCCATGAAGAATTAGGTGATCTTAATGGTAATAACCATGAACAACTAAGGAAGAAAGCATGAAAGTAAGATAAAGGAGAGGAGAATAGAGATGATCATAAAGCATTAGCCAAAACTGTTAGTTTTTGTATTCAAGTTGTTATCCAATAGTGCATGATACACATGTATATATAGGCAATTAGTAAGTGAGCTAAGATAACTAGTAGGTTAGTTGGTTGGTTAGTGGTGAGCTAGAGGTTAGTTATAATTAACTTTACTGAGTCATTGCAGTAGTAATTTGATATAGTTGGAATACCTTTAACTATCTGCTTCAACATTAATCAACACAATGACAATTAAAAAGACAAATATTTAATTTCGTTAAACTTATCAACATATATATATATATATATATATATATATATATATATATA
>NW_025819400.1:0-1630 GCF_002878395.1 Capsicum annuum
GGTTGGGTTCTATATTTGCTAACGACCGCTTTACACTCCCACGAGAGCTGTAGATTGAGCGTTATCAGGAAGTCATCCATATTCACTCAAAAGATGAATTTAGGCTTAAGAAACGATCGGGGTATTACAGTACTCAAACTCAGTAATCATGTTTTCACGATCTCATTTATAGTATTATGCATTCATGCATGCTTTCTTATATTCATGTTAGTCATCTATTTAGTATTGTTCATGCATATGAACCCCATGAATTCAGCCTACCTCACATGCATACCAGTACAAACAAAGTATTGACGCATTTGTGCTATGATTTTTTATACCATAGGTTCAGAGACACGAGCTCCAGAGCATCATTAGATTCTAGTCTCAGCAGTCAGAGTTAGAAGTGAATCCTCATCTTACGAAGACACAATCATTATTTTTATTATCTCATTAATTAGTTTATTAATTGGAGTTAGTTGGGGATATGTCCCATCAACTCCTTATTCAGACAGCCATGTTTTAGATGCTCTTTAGACTATAGTATGTTCAGACAGCTTATTTCAGTCTTGTTTTGGGTATTTTATATCCCACCTAGATGTTATATATTTATCAGATTTTATGTCACAGTTTTGAACATTATGGCCTTTCAGTTCATGTTTTTGCATTTTACAGTATATTATGTAGTATACAAATACAGATAGCAATCATGGGTTATCTTGTGGTCCTTTGGGGTCATGAGCACCGTGTAACGTTCTGGGTACCAGATTTGGGGCGTTACATTGCTCTACTTATTACAGAATTTCCCTTCGACCTTCTTTCCACGGCTTTATTATCTTCTTTAATGCATAGTCTTATTATAAGATCTTCTACTGATATCTCCTTCCGCTTGTGTTTCAAGTAGTTTTTGAAGTCCTTCCATATAGGTGGTAACTTCTTAATAATTATCGTGACTTGAAATGTCTCGTTCACAATCAAACCTGCAATTAAGTTCATGTGAACATTAAGAATATTTTTAATATATTCAACTAACGTATTCCTTAAAATCATACCTTCCGCGAGAAGATCATGTATGATTACTTGTAGTTCCTGGACTTACGATACAACAGATTTGTTTTAAATCATTTTAATCTCAACGAATCTTGCAATGAAGAACTTTTTGGTTCCTGCATCATCAGTCTTACACTTTCTTTCCAGCGCCCCCACAACTCCTTTTCCATTTTCATCCCACTATACACATTGTATTGTTCATCTTGGAGGCCATTCAGAATGTAATTCCTACATAGGAAATCTGTTTCCAAACCTCCATAATGACAAATCGCTCTTGGTCAGAGGTTCCCTCGGGAACCTCTGGAGCTTTTTCAAATATGAACCTTTGAAGACAAAGAGTTGTAAGGTAGAAAAACATGTTATGCTACCATCTTTTGAAGTCAATACCCTCGAATTTTCTGGGTTTCTTCGCTGGTGCCATTGCCGGCAGAGCATTCGTACGACTCATTGTGGCAACATTAGTTGCTGCCACAGTCATTGCAGTATCAAGTACTTGACTTTCTGTAGTCATTTTCCTGTCACAACAAGAAAGAAACTTTAGTATATCAAAATACTATTAATAAAGTTTCAGCAACTTTAAAGCACCTCTTATTTCTAGTTT
>NW_025819401.1:0-2341 GCF_002878395.1 Capsicum annuum
GGTATTTAGGTAAAAGTGGGCACATCAATAGTCCATTTCTTGTTCATCGAAAGTTATGTTCCTTGGCCATTGATGGATGGCATTCCATTTGCTCTTTTGGAATGCCAAATTCTAAAATATATGTATTGGACTCTATCTCCCCGCAATGCACCATTTGCTCGGAGGGATGGATTCTCATCATATCCTCGAAGTATAATGTTGAAAAGTGGTTTGAATGAGGTCCAACTCCTAATTTTGGGTTAGCCTCATCTAAAGCATTTTCACCCCAAAATGACTAGAGTCATCATAAAAGGTTTGCATTGATTCTTCTTTTGACTCTAGTACTATTTCTTTTATTTTGGATTCTTCTACCTCCTATGATTTGGATTGTTGGGAAGTCCCCTAGGAGTCTTTGCTACCAAGCCCATCATTATATCTTGGTTTCTCTTCTCGACAAACCTCCTCTTGGGAAATGGGCAATGTTGTTGGGTTTGCAAGAATTATATCCTTACCTAATTCCTTTGCCTTGACATTTTCCCTTTCGAACACCCAGTAGGATTGATGCAAGTCTTGCATATTCTCCTGGTTATAGTTACCTGATCCAAAATAGTTTGAAGCATTTTTCCAAGACCAATAGGTCCGATTTATTGCTCCTCCTTCTTTCCATTATAAGATGTATTAATCTTGTAAGAAAAAATAGAAATTTGGTTAGTATAATAAGGGGAGAGGCATTTGAATAATTATCTTAATGTCCATCTCGACCACTATATAACGAGCACCTATACCCCCTATAGGATTTAAACGATGGGTCCATCTTTTTTTTTCAAGGAGTATAGTTGTAATCTCTCCTGAAGTGGAGTCCGTCATAGATTGGTCATAGGTTGTCACAATAGGATTCCCAACTACCAATATCATATTTTTTAGGAGTTTCCATAGAGGAAAATAAAAAAAAAGGAAATCTACCTACAAAGAAAAATCATAAAAAAATATGTACAAGCTTGAATTCATGCAAGTAACTAAAATTTTAAACTAACTTAATACGCCAAATTATTGCTCGGCAACAATCATAATCTCAATACTTCCTGATCCAAACAAGGAATAGTATATGAGGTGTCTATCCCCATAAATTGGCTAGGTGCATGTTCACATCATCTGTTACTGCCCCCAAGAATACACCCTTCAGATTCAATAGTTAAATCATTACACTAGTACTATTGAACTTCATATTCGGGGGTAATACGAGTGGAACAATGGCTCCAGTCTTAGTAGTCTCGACATACCCCATGTCTTTATCCTTATCATCTACTGATATACAGGTATAACTCAAGCTATGCCACCCTTATCTCTCTCCAGACTGCCATCAATAGTTGCACATTGATCAACTATTTATCTTCTCCTGGCTAGTTGTGCCTGCTGAGCTAACCTAGCTTCCTCAACTACTTCTATCTTTAGCTGCTTATGCTAAAAAATTCTTCATCTATCTATTTGTAATATTTTATGGATCAGCCAAAGAAGGAGGGAGTGAATGCTGAGGATCTCAAACCCCAGTAAGAATACCATCACGACTTGCTCTAACATCCTTCGTAGTGCTTTTAAAATTCTCTATGGTTCAGGATCAATAGGGAGTAAAGGATTTCCTTAACTCTTGGTGCTAGGCATACGCTGATGTATACCCAACTAACAATAGAAAATAAAGACTCACGAACCTCACCAACTTAAATTAATAATTCACACTATCTTTTCCCAGTAACGGCACCAAAATTTAATATCACCCAAAACCAACCTCCCAAAAAGTATGTTGCGGTCGATACAAAATATAGTAACCCAACTCAGGTTGGGACCAAACCCATAAGTAAAACATTGAACAGTATCCCAAATTTGATGAACTCCACGAGCAGTGTGAAAAAGTAAATAGGGATAATTTGAAGTCAATAGTAAGTAACCAAACTTTAATGCTTGAGTTTGTAAACAACAGAAGATAAACACTAGGACTGTGTTCCCCTGGCTTCACTACTATGTAATATTTTCATGTTTTTGATACTGTCCTACTGTTATGCATGCAAAGATGACAAGCTATATACTACCAATCATTTTGTGAATGCATAGATAGATTTCACCTTATACCTTGTGAGTGTCAGGGTGTAGCCTTTATGTTCCTTGTCTATAACCTCAGTACAACTCTCACATTTTGAGCCTTGAGTTGATTAGATGAGGGTTGATAGCCTTGAATCACTGTTGTACTCTCTTTTTCCCAATATTAAACTTTTATGTGAGGATGTTCTCGGATACTAGCAATTCCTAAGCTTTTGCAGTAGCTTGGTTCCAATTAGTATGAAGAAGATTGCAATACATGCAATTAAAG
>NW_025819402.1:0-1040 GCF_002878395.1 Capsicum annuum
CCTTCTCTAATAAATTGCTACTGCATCCTTAACTATTTAAAAATATTGAGTTTGCCTGGAAAAAGTTCCCATACATCACATTCAGTCCAAAAGCTACTTTCCTTTTTATGTGAAGTTTCCTTTGCTATTCACAGGTCCCCAAAGTGCTATAATCTTCCTCATTAGTACCTGAAAAGCATGCTAATCACATAGGTCATCTCACTTAACTAAAAATAGACTAAAAGTGCAAGAATTATGTATTTTATCCTCAAAACTTAGCTAAAACATGGGTAAGTTATGGTGCTTAAACTTATAAATACGCCCAATATTAGAAGGCTCTTCCAAGTAAGAATCTTTAACTCAGACTAAGTGACAAAAACACCTTTTTGAAATCAACCTTCGGGCTTTGAGATAAGAAATAAACCTTTCCCTAGGATTTAAAGGACCACCTTCCCATACAATGACCGAATCATTAGGGGATTTAAACATGAACCTACGGGTCCAAAAATCTAAGAAATCATAGCAAGAGTGTAGCCAATCCATTCCCAAGATGACATCAAAATAAACCATATCTAACTCTATCTAATCAATAAGAGTATCTCTATCATAAATAAATATCACACTCCCCTTATAAACTCTCTTAACAACCACAGAGTCTCCAACCGAGGTAGAAATAGAAAAAAGAACAGACAGACTCTCAAGACCATAATCAAGATGCACTACCATATATGGGGTCACATAAGAAAAAGAATACGCTAGATCAAGCAAATAATACACATCATGGGAGAAAAGTATCAACACACCCATGACAACAGCGGGAGATGCCTCAGAATACTGGCAAGTAGCAAGTGCATACAAGTGGTTCTGGCCAACAATAGTACCAAAAGCAGAAGCAAAAGAAGACATAGCACCCTTTGGTGTGGAAGGAGGAGCAATAGGACCCCTGTTGGCCCAAGAAGTTTCTAGAGAGAGGCACTCATGCTGAATGTGTTCAATATAACCATTATGTAAACGCCAATTCCTCCCTTGGTCACACTGACCACGGTGACTCTAACCATAGA
>NW_025819403.1:0-3424 GCF_002878395.1 Capsicum annuum
TATTGAGACATTTTCAGCTTCATTCTCTTAGAATTATGTTTTAATCAGTTGCTTTTGAGTTATACCGATGAAAAGGGTTAGCTTGTGGTCACTTGTGACCCTAATCACCGTGTGGCATCTCGGAACTTGATTTTCGGGATGTAACATATGGCTACCGAAGAAGGGACCAACAAGTCACTACCTAGGCAAGCTAATAAAAGTGAGGCTCAAGATGAGTTTGAATCATAAACCTCTTCTTCTCCTCCATCTCTAGAAGAGCTTAAAAGATAAAGAACAACATCCCCATAACTACCTATTAATGATACTGACAAATATCTAAGGACTGTGGTGCAATTATTGGCTCTTATAGTTGCTAGAAAAACTCAAGGACAATTTATTCTAACCGCAGGTTCTAGTAGTGCAGATAGGGTAGCCAGCTTATGGACACATGATTTTTGAAAGCTAGATCCTCCCACATTCATCTGATCAGATATTAATGATGACCCACAATACTTTATTGATCAAATATAAAGGGATCTAGATGTCATACATGTATCAGATAAAGAGATAGTTGAGTTAGCAACGTATAGATTCAAAGAGGAGGCTATATTTTTGTATGAAGACTGGAAATGATATAGGAGTATCAATGCATCTACAGCTACTTAGAAAGTGTTCAAAAATGCATTTCTTGATCATTATCTCCCATTTCATATCCAAGAGGCTCGTGCATATTAGTTCCTAAATATTCACCAAGGGAATATAAGCGTGAGAGGGTACAACCTCTGGTTTAACTCTTTGTCTAGGTATGCTCCTAATGTAGTAGATAGGTTGGATCTATATCTTGTTAGAGATTGTACTATTATTGCATTGAACAAAGAATGAACACAGAAAATATATAAGTTTTTGCACAAAAAATGGAGGATTAGAGGCAAAGAAGAAGAACACAAGAATTGGAAACTGGACATTCCAAGAGGTCCAGATCTATGGGCCAGTTTATGGCATCCCAAGAATAGTTTAGGCCTCAATTTTCTAATAGAACGCCTAGGCCATTATCTTCTTATTTTGCAGCTAGTACTTCACCACTGTTTCAAGGGTGTAAAGGCAACCAACTGAGGCAAAAAAGTATAAGTCAGAGTTCACAAACAACGGGGTATCAAGAGCAAGGAAGTATGGTCCAATTAAGACCTCCTCAATATCTATGTAAAAAATGTTGAAATCTTTATTTAGGTGTATATCAGTTTGGGACAAGTGCTTCCTTTTGGTGTGGTATGTCGGAGCATATGATAGGAGAATGCCCATAAAGCGGTATAGGTGGTATTGCTTGACCTACTGATCATCCATTGCATCATCATCATTGGTGCTTTATTTAGGTAGGGATGTACAACCTATGGGTCATGAAAGAGGGACTAAAGGAGCATCTAGCTCTAGTAGAGTACAGAATCGTACATATGCTTTAGCGGATCAACAAAATTTAGAGGCTTCTTCAGAAGTGGTTATAGGTACATAGTCCATCTTTTCACATAATGTTTATACATTAATTGATTCAGGTTCTACATTATTACATGTCATTCCATTGGTTTTTGGAAAGTTCAAAAGAATACCAGAATTACTAATTAAGCCATTTTAAGTGTCTACGCCGATTGATGAATCCATTATAGCTAGGAGAGTGTGTCGAAATTGTATAATAACTATTTGTGGTCATGATACAATGGCTGACCTAGTTGAGTTAGAAATGGTATATTATGATGCTATAATGGGTATGGATTTATTTGTGCACCAAGAGGTAAATTTATATCTAATTTCAAGGAAAAAAGGATGATTTCCAAGGGTTACATATACCATGTAGTTAGAGTGAAGGATACAGATGTGGAGCAACTAACTTTTCAAACAATTCCAGTAATAAATGAATTTGTCGATGTATTTCCTAAAGATCTTCCACGTTTGCCTCTAGAATGAGAAGTAGAGTTTGGTATTGATGTGATTATTGTTATTCAACCAATCTCAATTCCTCCATATATAATGGCACTAACAGAATTATGGGACTTGAAAGAGCAACTGAAAGACTTTCTAGAAAAAGGATTCATAAGGCCCAGTATGTCCTTTTGGGCAACCAGTGTTATTTGTTCATAAGAAAGATCGCTTATTGAGAATTGATATTGATTACTGTCTACTGAATAAGGTGGCTATTAAGAACAAATATCCTATTTTAAGAATTGATGACTTATTTGATCAGTTACAAGGCACCAAGTATTTCTCAAAGATTGATTTGAGACCAGGATACCATCATGTGAAGGTCAAAGTGAAGGATATACCCAAAATAGCTTTTCGAACATGGTACAGTCATTATGAGTTTCTAGTCATGTCCTTTTGACTTACTAATGCGCCTGCAACTTTTATGGATTCGATGAACAGGGTATTCAAGCCATTCTTAGATGTGTTCGTAATAGTTTTTATATATGATATTCTAGTTTATTCAAGATCAAAGGAGGACCATGCCAGTCGCTTACGACAGGTATTATAGATTTTTAGTGATTGTAAGTTATATGCAAAGTTGTCTAAATGTATGTTTTGGTTAAAATCTGTAGCATTCTTGGGTCACATTATATCTGGTGAAGGAATAAAGGTTGATACTCAAAAGATTGAAGTTATGATGATCTGGCCAAGGCCGATAATGCCTACGGAGGTTCATAGTTTTCTTGGGTTGGCAGGTTATTATAAGAGTTTTGTTGAAGGGTTTTCTTTAATTTCTACACTTTTAACAAAGCTAACACACAAAGCATTCAAGTTTTAAACATATGATGCATATAAAAGGAGTTTACAAGATTTGAAGAATAAGTTGACTTCTACACCCGTATTGGTACTTCGAGAAGGCACAAAAGGGTAAGTAGTATATTGTGATGCAACAAGAATTGGATTAGAATGTGTGTTGATGCATCATGTTAAAGTGATAGCATATTCCCTAAGACATTTGAGGCCACATGAGAAAAATTATCCAACACATGATCTCGAGCTAGCAACAATTATATTTGCCTTAAAGATGTGGCACCACTACCTGTATGGGATTTATGTTGACATTTATACTAACCATGAGAGTTGGCAATATATCTTTAGCCAAAAGAATCTAAACTTAAGGCAGTGAAGGTGGCGTTAACTATTAAAAGACTATGATGTTGATATCTTGTATTATTTGGGGAAAACAAATGTGGTAGCAGATGCTTTAAGTCATAAGTCTATGTTGCTGTCTATAGAAAGACAAGGGATTATTAAAGATTTATACCAACTAGCCAATTTGGGGGTTTGCCTTCTTGAAACTTCAAATGAGGGGCTTATTGGGCATAACACGGTAGAATCTTCTTTTGTAGCTTAAGTGAAAGAGAAGCAATATGCAGATCCAATACTATTACAGCTTAAGGATAATGTACAATATGGTATGACAAAGGTATTT
>NW_025819404.1:0-2615 GCF_002878395.1 Capsicum annuum
TAAATTGCCACAAAAACTTAAATGAACTATAATGGTATGATCCCTAGTCTCCCTGGAACACCTCGATCAATTTTTAGCCTACAACACGCTCGAACCCCAGGCCCACCCCCGAAACTGTGGGCTATAGCAATCCAAATTGGCCCTAAAACTCACTGTTTGCTTCATTTTGCCTGTTTGTCCACCCAAATAGCCACAAAAAATTAAACAGACCACTCTAGGATGATCCCCAACCTTCTTGGCATGCCTCGGTCAATTTTTCATTCACATCACGCCCGGGACCCAGGCCCGACCCCAAAACCGTGGGCTATAGCACACCAATTTGGCCCAAAAATGCCCCATTCGCGCCATTTCACCTGTTTGTCGACCCAAATGGCCACAAAAATTTTAATGGAGCACACTGGGATGATCCCAACCTCCCTGGCATGCCCTAGTAATTTATCAGCCCATAGCATGCCCGGACCCCAAGCCTATCCCCAAAACTGTGGACTAAAGCACACCGATTTGGCCTGAAAATGCCCCGTTCAGACTATTTTACCTGTTTGTCCACCCAAATGGCCACAAAAAATTAAACAGAACACACAGGGATGATCCCCAACCACCCTGACATGCCTCAATTAATTTTTGGCACGCAGTACAACTGGACCCCAGGCCCACCCCCAAAACCATGGGCTATAGCACACCGATTTGATCGAAAAATGTCCTTTCGTGCCATTTCATCTGTTTGTCCAACCAAATGGCCACAAAAAATTAAACGAACCAAACTAGGATGATTCTCTTCCTCCTTGGCATGCCCCGGTCAATTTTTGGCTCACAGCACATCCAAACAGCAGGCCCACCCCCAAATTCGTTGGCTATAGCACAGCGATTTTACCTAACAATGCCTCGTTCGTGCTGTTTCGCCCGTTTGTCCACCCAACTATCAACAAAAAATTAAGCGGACTATACTAGGACTATCCCCAAGCTCTCTGGCATGCCTCGATTGATTTTTGACCCACAGCACACCCGGACCTTGGGCCAACCCCAAAACCGTGGGCTATAGTACACCGATTTGTCAGGAAAATGCACCGTTCGCGCCATTTTGCCTGTTTGTCCACCCAAATGGCAATGAAAAATTAAACAGACTACACTAGAATGATTCCCAACCTCCCTAGCATGCCCCAGTCAATTTTAGACGAATAGTACGCTCTAACCCCAGGCTCACCCCCGAAACTGCAGGCTATAGCAAATCGATTTTGCCAAAAAATGCCTCATACGCGCCGTTTCACTCATTTGTCCACCCAAATGGCCATGAAAAATTAAAAGGACCACACTGGAACGATCCTCAACCTCCCTGTCATGCCCCATCGATTTTTGGCCCATAGCACGCCTGGACCCCGAACTCACCCCCAAAACCGTTGACTAAAGCACACCGATTTGACCTAAAAATGCCCCGTTTATGCTGTTTCGCCCGTTAGTCCACCCAAATGGCCATAAAAAATTAAACAGACCACACTGGAATGATCCCTAACTTTCCTGGCATGCCACGGTCAATTTTCACCCCACAGCTCGCCCGAACCCCAATCCTACCCCAAAAATTGTGGGCTATAGCACATCGATATGGCCCGAAAATACTCTATTCATGCCGTTTCACCTGTTCGACCACTTAATTGGCCACAAAAAATTAAACGGACCATACTGGGATGATCTCCAACCTCCCTGGCATGCCCCAATTGAATTTATACCCACATCACGATTGGACCCCTAGCCCACCCCCAAAACCGTGGGCTATAACAGACCGATTTGGCCCGAACATGCCCCTTTTACCCGTTTCACCCATTTATCCACCCAAATGTCCAGGAAAAAATAATCGGACCAAACTGGGATAATCCCAATGACATTGGCATGCCTCGATCGATTTTTGCCTCACAGCATGCCCAGACCCCGAGCCCACCCCAAAAATATGGTCTATAGCCACCAATTTTACCCGAAAATGCCCCGTTTGTGCCTTTCACCTATTTGTCCAACCAAATGTCCATAAAAAATCAATCCGGCTACACTGGGACAATCCTCAACTTCCCTGGCATGCCTCGATCGATTTTTGGCCCACAGCATGCCCGGACTCCAGGCCCACCCTCGAAACCATGGGCTATAGCACACCGATTTGGCTCAAAAATACACCATTCGCGCTGTTTCTCCCATTTGTCCACCGAAATAGCCACAAAAAATTATACGGACCATACTGGAATAATCCTCCACCTCCCTTGAACACTCCAGTCTATTTTAGACCCATAGCACGCCTGAACCCCGTGATCACCCCCGAAACCGTGGTCTCTAGCACACCGATTTGGCCCAAAAATGCCTTGTTTGCACTGTTTTGCCCGTTTGTCCACACAAATGACCACAACAAATTAAACGGACCATGGTGGATTGATCCACAACATCTCTGACATGCCCTGGTCAATTTTTGGTCTATATCACGCTTGAACACCGGGCCCACCATCGAAACCGTGGGCTATAGCATATCGATTTTGCCTGAAAACACCCCGTTCGCACTGTTTCGCCTGTTTGTCCAAAAAAATAGCCACGAAAATTTAAACGGACCACACTGGATAATCCCAACCTCCCTGGCATGCCCC
>NW_025819405.1:0-1351 GCF_002878395.1 Capsicum annuum
AGACATTAGGATGATGATTTGCATAAAACATACACGTTAAAAAGTTTACTTGGTGTTACTATTACTTTACCACCACCTCTTTTAGGTCACTTAAATTTAATCCTCATGTGAGACACATATGTAAAGGTAGAATATCACAATGACTTTTTGTTTATAGAATTTACAGAATTAAACATGTGTACATTCTACGTACCATGAATATAGCGTTTTAGTTGTAAATCTAAAACAAATTCTAACATTAAACAACAAAAAAAAGATTTTAAAAAAAATAATGGCATGGTGAATACTCATAAGCTTCATACAATACATGTATAAGAAATATGAGCAGAATTAAAATATAAAAGTAATTTACTTTCCATTTTTTTCAATACATGCTTAATTTTAACAAATCACAAATTAAAAAACGTAAATGAAAAATCTCAGCCATGAGAATACACTTTTAATAACTTTTGACCCCAATATGATCAAATTCACATGCCTCTCTCGCTATGCAACATATTTATAAATCAAGCAACAGAAACATCATTAGTTACACAAAATATTGGACAAAATTAAGAGGAAAAAATTTCTTATCATTATTAGTGGGTAAATGCATTCACTGTATGAGTAGCAACAGAAACAATTTCAAACATCTCTCATTTATCTACTTTGAGTGAACAGTACTACAACAAAATAATAGGGCAATTGAAATATCAAAAAAGTACAATTAAACCTAAGCGTTACACAAAAAAAATCTCAAAGTCGACCGACATTCATCTACCACTTGTAAACTACTACAAAATAATAATATAATAGAGATATCAAATCAACACAGTTAAACCTAACCTTTACACAAAACTTTTCTCCTCAAAGTCGACTGATATTGATTTATCATTTGTCAACTAAAAACAACACAATATAGTAATAGAGATATCAAAACAACAATTAAATCTAACATTTACAAAAGTTTTTTCAAAGCCGACCGATATTCATCTACTACCTGTAAACTATGACATAATAGAGATATCAAAACAATACAATTAAACCTAACCTTTACAAAAAGAAATAATTTCAAAGTCGACCGACATTCATCTAGCACTTATGTTAAGCAGAAAAACAACAAATAGTAAAAAATTATGACTAGAAGATTAAGTCTAACATTTACATCAATAAATTTGTCAAAGTCCGACAAAACATACAAAATAATAGGATAACAGAGATATCAACATAATAAATAATATAATTAAACCTAATCTTTACACGAAAAAATTTCTCAAAGCCAACCGACATTCATCTACCACTTATAAACTGCAACAAAATAATACCATAATAAAATATTAAAATAATATAATATAATTTAAACCAAACTTTT
>NW_025819406.1:0-2143 GCF_002878395.1 Capsicum annuum
TTCAGATTCCAGATGTTCAGTCATGATCCAGTTCATAGGTCCCTTGTACATCGCCTTAGTTTTCCCAGTATCTCAGTAAAGTAAGCATTCTTAGACGGACATAATGTCTCAAGGGGGAGATACTCTATAATTCCCCGATGTTTTCATGTCCATAAGCTATTCGGTTGCATATTCAGATGTTCCTTACAAAGTTAGTATCAGTTATTATTGCATATTCAGTCATGTATTTGAGACTCAACTCAGTCATATATTCATGCATTAGATATGCATGTTCTGTAGAAGAAGCTCAGCTTATCAGTAATTTCAGTCATGTTTTCATGAGAATAGCTCAGTCAAGCATCCATGCATCAGATATGCATGTTCAGTATGAAATTTCAGTATATCAGTAGTTCCAGTCATATAGTCATGTTCCAGATGTTCATGTCCAGTAAGTAAGTTCAGTCTATCCATAATTTTTGTTTAGTCAGTCCCATTCGAGGACAAATGTTCCCAACGGGGATATATTTTAAAACCCCACAAAATTCCAAGCTTTACTCAGTCTGTTGAAGCTTAAAAAGAAGTCCCAGACTTAGAAACTTCAGCTAAGTGTTTACACATAGAATATTTTTATCCTTCATAAGTTAGAAATCTTATTTATCAACCCATACAACCCTTAAATATTGATCTTTAAGTTGATTTATGATCAGCTATGTCAGTTGGTATTCTCGGATGAGTTTCTGATTTTTTGAACCGCATTCTACGTTTGGTGTCCAAAAATAGTGGACCAACACGATCCAAGGGCGCTGCATCACCTATCGCATTGGTTAATATTGTGCAAGATTTTCCAGTCAAAAGTAATGAGGCTTGGCGCGATCATGGTGCGACGCGTCGAGTACCGCATCGATACCATAAACGCGCTGTCAACAACTGTGTTGGTACCCAGTTTTCAATTTTTTAAAATACGCATACAAAGTGGTATTTGGATCAATTTCCCACCCCTACATAACCCTATTACACGAGATTTAGCCCTATTTCCCCCCCAAAATATACTCTCTTCTCTCAATTTCTCTCAAGAACAAGTTAGAGTTTTCCAATTGAAGATCCAAATTCAAGAGTCTCTCCACCAATCTTCCTAAAATCAAGAGCTAAGGTATTTTAAATGTTGATTCTTGGGTCCCTTCCACCCAAGAAGGTCAAGAACCTTTTTCAAATTATAAAGATTGAATAGTTATGATTTTTCATGATTTATGTGAGTAGAAGTTCATGTTTATGTTATTGTTGAGTTGTGATTCATGATCTAGATTACAATTTTTACAATTTAGTCCTAGCATGTGATGATTTGCATAATGTTCATGATAAACACCTTTAAGTTGCAAGTTTATTGAGGTAGCTATAATACCCCGCATATTTCTAAGCTAGGAAGTGAATAAGTATTCCTGCGTATGAAATCTCCTATCCTGTGATTCATACTTTTGTACATGACTTCCAATGAATATCCTAGTGATAGGATAGCTTATGATGCATTAAGCATGTTCATATGAGTCACTTAAGGTAATACAAGCTAAGATTTTTTGAATCTATCAAGTTTTAATGTTCGATTTTGCAAGGTTCATGTTTGAATGAGTGTAACTTGATGTTAATATGGTATTTTGTCTGATTTAGAGCCACCAAATTGTAGAGAATCGAATTAGATATCCAACGATACCAATTTTGCCTTAATACAATACACGAGCAAAAAGTTATGCCCATTTTCGTGAGAGACAGTAAAGATAGGTGATTGGTTAGGCGCCGCCCAACCCAAACATGGGTGATTGGTTAGGCGCCGCCCAACCTAGCTTAGGAAATCACTTAGGAGCCACCTAAGTCAGTTCCAGGTGCCAAAAACACTCCGTTTTGAGTTATTTTAAGGGTAATTAAGTCTTTAACACTCCTTACACGTCCCTAAACTTAACCCTATGAAATATATAGCTTCTAAATATATTACAACCCTATTATCATCTCAAAGCTTATCATCCAAGAGGACTAAAAGAGAAAAACAACTAGGGTTGCGTAACTAAGCTTGAAGATCTGATTTCAAGGAAATTCCTCTGTCAATCATCAAGAATCTTCCTTCTAAGGTATGCGTGAGTTGATTTATGGATGAAAGGGATCCATAAATCAACTC
>NW_025819407.1:0-1109 GCF_002878395.1 Capsicum annuum
ATAGGATTAACCAGAGATATGATTATACCGGAAGATATTGTTCAACAACCAGAAATACCTAAAGTTGAGATACCTGATTTTTATGCAAATAAACGAATTATTGAAATATCTACAACGGTTCAAGAATTAGCAAATAATTATATCAATGGAAACCCTATATAGAGTTATTATTCAAGAGACCATCAAATGATTTATTCAAATTCAACGGAGTTACGACAGACAGATATGGAAGAAGCTAAACAATGAATTCTGACATTACTCAATCCAGAAAAACAACCAACTGTAAGAGCAATTAAGAAGAGATTTACTTAAGAAGAATTATTAACAAGATATTGCAAGTTAATTGGACACAAATATCCAGAACATTTATGTTCGAGATGTAATGGAGAAGATAATATTATCCCGAAAGTTCAACTAGAATAAAAAAAGATAAGAACGTCAGCTGGAAGATGGAAAGAAGATAGAAAGCAACAGAGCAATAATGAAAAAATAAAGACAAAGAAGACAAGATAGAAAGCAACATGTGAATAGTTTTCTTGACTTTACTTTACGTAAAGATATTGTATAGCTTTATTAGGTTAGAATTTTTTGGCAAGTGCCATTATTAAAGTTTTATCTTTTTATACGTTAAGTCTAGTTTAGCTTAAATCTAGTCTTTTTCTACTTTTGAAAAGGAAGACTTTTTGTAAAGATACAGTTTACGCGTAAAACGTGTAAAGTAGGAATAGTTCTTTTCCTCTTATAAATATGTAATCCATCCAGCTAAGTTAAAGGCAACACTTTCATGTGTTGAAAGAAAGTCTTCCCTTTTGTACACAAAAAACTTTTGAATATTTAATAAAATCAGATATATTTCTAAGGAAAAACTATGGATGAACAAAGCCCAGAATTATCAAATCTACCAGAACAGGTATATTCATTTATAATTATGAATAGCTAAATTCATAAATTACTAACAATCATAATATGATAAAATAAGTTCATGTTAGTTACTATATAGTAGAATTATTCGAAGAATAATATGTTACAAAGTTTATTAGCAAAGAGGAAAAGGAGAAAAATCACTAAGGACTATGCCATCCTAAAGGTGAAACCGGTGAGGCAAGAAA
>NW_025819408.1:0-4921 GCF_002878395.1 Capsicum annuum
ATGATATACGGTCTTCTCAAGCATAGAATCAAGTACGTGGGGGATGATAAAGATCCAAAGGAGGGGGGCAAAAAGAAGATGGATGAAATATAGATCAACCACTGTGGCATGCTTGTTTGTTTTGGCTTGCAAGAGTTTGCCATAGTGACAGGATTAAGATGCCATCGTCCAGAAGAACCACCACCCTACAAAATATCCAAGGAACTAAAATGCAAGAAAAAAATAGATGGGTTGTTTGACATTGCTTGACATAGCTACAAAGCATCAGATTTGTTGACAGGTCTCAAGGATAAAAGCATACCAGAGTAGTACAGGGAGCAATTGTACTTAGTTTGGTTTTCCCATTCGGTTATATTGGCAAGAGACTTCAACAAGGTCATAAAAGATGATTTGTTGGCGCGTGCTGAGGAATTTGATAATTCTACAATTATCCCTAAGGATATGACATCTTCTACTTGACTGTCCAATATTTACTGACAAAGCTATCCTCGGGGACAACCACATTATTCGGCTTTTCTTGGACAACCACATTCTGGAGTAACAACCATAAGAAGAGCAGTTAGGCAAGGTCAGCCTAATGTTGAGGCTCTTCAT
Source organism: Capsicum annuum (assembly GCF_002878395.1). NCBI lineage: Eukaryota > Viridiplantae > Streptophyta > Magnoliopsida > Solanales > Solanaceae > Capsicum > Capsicum annuum. The sequence continues at coordinate 595 of NW_025819408.1, forward strand.
GACCAACCTACTAAGGCAGATCGGGGTGCTTCTTCTGGTGGTGTTGTTGGTGTTGGTGGCAGCCATGCTGATGCTGCTACCACTCATGGTGATAAGTATGTTGATTCTCAAGAAAGAATAAATATGTTTGAAAACACCTCTTTTCACCCTACCCCTCTTCACCCTCGTGTTCTCATTGAGAATGCGAATAGTGCAAGGACAGACAGGATAAACTCTTTGAAAAAGTAGAGACTATCTCTAAAGCTATCAAGGAATTCAAATCCAAGAGGTGTGTCATACCATCCAAGAAGGTGAGGGAGCCACACACTTATACAATGTTGGTTAGGAGAAAGAAAAGAGTAGTTACAGGCGTACTCTCTGATTGGAAATCAAAAGAAATTGCAATTATTCACTTTCCAAAAGCTGTTGAAGTTCAGGGGCCAGTCAAGAAGGTGGACATATACGTGGAACTTGGTGCCAAAGATAAGAGAGATCTGCGACAGGCCAAGAATGACAAGCCAGACGCACCAGATTACCCCAGGCCTTTCTTTTCCCCCCAAGACTTCCAGACTATGACTGTTATGCATATGCCATACGAGGACAAAACAAGTCTACTTTTCCTAACCTAGCCCTTCAAATATACCCTATGAAGTAGAAGCTACACAACAGATTACACATCTATTGCAATAGCTGGGTATACTGATGTAACTGGTAGTGGTTCTGTTGTAACTTATTATCTATCTTTTGCATAAGTTGTGTTGGACTATTGATTCGGAGAACCCTATGCAATAGATGGACCATCCGTTGGATCTTTAAAATTACTAACCTATTTAAAAATTGACTTCTTAACTCACAACATATTGACATAATTCTTTTCCTCATGAGGAAAAGACAATTAACCTACTGAAAAGCTTATGATGCTGCCGATAGGATAATGGACCTCGACTTCTGCAATAAGCTCAAGGATAGGTACGATCAACTTAATGGGGAGGCGTTGACCCTTTGCGTGGGACTTGATTTCCTAGTTCCTACGTTGGTCTTGGATGAAGTAGAAATGACAAAATATGTTGGAGGTGAGAGGCCAAGTCCACACGGCAAGAGCTGGACTGAGGCAAAGAGGATTCTTGCAGTCATTAGTGTGAACGACATGCATTATCAGGCTGTTGAGATACTAATTGAGGAGGGAAAGATCAATATTTATAACTCCAACGTACCTCTCATCAATGATTTTAATCTTTTTCTTCTCGTGGAGACACTGATGGTGTTGTTGCCCATCTTGTTGAGGGAGAGTAAACTAATGAATCATTTTTCAAAGAAAGTGTTGATGAAGAAATCATGGGATTTTGAAGGTCAAAATAAGGGAATGATCCTTCCAAAAGATGATGTCGCTAAAGCGAGTGGCTCGCATGCTCTTGCACCCTTCGAATGTTTGCTAACTGGAACAGAAATGGCCGAGCCAATGACTTTTCTGTGCGACAATGTTATGGAAAAACTGCAAGAGGTCTGAGCTTATGGGGTACTAACTGGATGCTTGAAGCCTATGTATATAGAAGAGCCTGTGAAATAGAAATTTTTAATTTCAAGTCAACCTTCACTTTATTACATGTAAAAGTAGTGGCAATAGTTTTTTTCTGATGAAAGTTAAGTCTTTTATAATGCAATAGATTGTCAATCTGTTATAAAATATATTTAATCTGTTCTGGCAGATAGTTTATCTATTGCAATAGGTTGGTCATCTGTTGCATTACGCCGATGTTATTTCTATGAATAATCTAATAATCTAAGTCTAATCTGTTGTAATAGTGGGAAGACCTATTTGATAATTTCCAACAGATGACCTAGATTTTACAACATATGCCTAAATCTTTTGGATATTTTTCAACAATTACGCTTGAATATCCATGTGCTCGACAACACCAAACCAGTAGCAAATACACATACCACCATAAAAATTTTAGCAATTAGGCTTGAATATCCATGTGCCCAATAACACCAAACCAGTAGCAATAATAGTAAAAATGTAGTATCTTCTTGCTTGATTTTGTTCCTCTTCAGAAACCTTGACTTTGTTCAACAAACTTCAGATTACACGATTTGCTTGTGGAGGGTATCGTTCTTTATAACAATCAAATTAATCACATCCACCCAATTTCTACAAAAAGATAACACAATTACAAAATAATTACAAGTCAATAATTAATCAATTAATTAAATAAAAAAATATTACCTTTGAAATCTTACAAGTAAAAAACCTACGACCCAGATATTGTTGAGTCCAAGAAGTCTTTAACAGAGCTTCATTGCCACACTTACAATATCAAAAATCTTTATCACAAAAAATAGTGGAAGATGCGCTCGACATTGTCAAGCTCAATTGAAAAAAATGAAAGACATAATTTGAAGAATTTGGATAGATAAAAGAAGATGACGATGAAGAAGAAGATTTGGGAATTTAGGGCTAAATTTTAAGAGAAAGATAAATATATAAGACAATGGGGGGGGGGGGGGGGGGGGGAATGACCGTTGGGGACCAAGTGACGGTGACAGCAAGTTAGCAAAATGTACCAGACTGACACATTTGATGCATATTTTCTTTTACGTGTTTAAAATGAACACTGTCTACTTGATGCCTATTTTATTTTGGGTGTTTGAACTGAACACCGTCGATGGATTCTTCTTTTTCTTTTTCAATTCAATTCACTTTAACCTTTTTACATGTAGTGGTAATTTTTTATGTCCAACGAAAGTTATATTTTTATAATGCATCAGATTCTCCATCCGTTGTAACAGTTATTCTACCTATTCTGACATATAGTTCATCTGTTGCAATAGGTTGGTCATCCATTGCATTATCTCAACGTTTATATCTAAGTTCATCTGTTGCAACAGTGGAAAGACCTGTTTGATAAATTCCAATAGATTACCTACCTGTTGCAACATATGTCTAAATCTATTCGATTTTCCAATAGATGTGTCGTCTGTTGCAACAGATATATTATCTATTGTAATATTTGAATCTAGTATTCCTTTTCAATTAATAAGTTCAAATCTAAGGAATAAATAAAATCCATAGACAAAATAAAATAAATCAAAGCCTTCATAAATTAGCTGAAATAAGTCAACGAATAAATGAAATGTAAAAAAATTATTATGGATACAGATCTCAACAAATACATCAACAATAATTTAAGTATACTGCCAAGGATTACTTTCACAGGCTTAATCTATAAAGATCTACTCAGTATGGACAAGTTGTTCTTCATCCGGTTCTATGGAATTCGGCTTTGATCGTCGTGGATCTTTATTGTCACTTACGTACAATTTCTGCACTTTCTATTCTCCGTATTTCCAGAGAAAGAGTATCATATTGTCAATGCTGTTCAGCAGTAGCTTCTTCTACATCTACCTGGAAAGCCAGAACTGGTCAATGCTAATCACGGAGATACAACAAAATAAAAAAGGATAACTCATCTCTTCTAGCAAATCAAATAGGTCCTTCTTCCATTTTAAATTGTCCCAAATAGATTATATTTCTGTTGCAACAATGAATCGACTGTTGGAACAAATTTCTACATGAGGAAGACCCTGTATGATAATTTCCAATAGATGAACTATTTGTTGCAACATATAAATCATCTGTTGCAGCAGATAGGTCATCTGTTAGTAAAAATAAAAGTGGTATAAAGAGCTGTTTGATTTGCTAAAATAGAAGAGACATATGTTGCACCAGATACTTTATCTGGTGCAACAGGTTAGTCAAATGTTGCAACAGATGTTTATATTTGTTTGATAATTTTCAATAAATGTGTTATTTGCTGAAATAGATATGTGTCTGTTTGTTTTATCAGTTGGAAGACATATATATTCACCTTCTTCAGCTCGTGTTGCTCTCCTTTGGACGTTGTACGTTGCTCAGTGCAACACACAGACAGAGGATTTGCAATTTCACTTTTTTGGATGCTTGATAATATCCTGAAAATCACTCTCCTTCTCCTCTTAGCCCTAATCTCTAATGGAGCGGATGGAAATAAAATCCTCTTTGATGGAATGAGACCCCTCTTAGATGTCAATTCTTTTACAAAAGCAGTTCATGCATTAATAGCATTAATCACTACATCATGTTTCATCCTGCAGTCTTGATATTTGCATGCAGAACATTCGCTGGGAGAGGCAAAATCAGTATAACCAGTATGACTATACTCATAATGGTTTACTTTAAATACTATAAAAGGAGCATTATTAGCACCAATAACAGCACCACTACCACTACCAATAACTCCATCACCACTAAGACCATCAACAACAACAAGTCTACCCTCCAAAATTATTTTTCTTGAATGGTTGTTGC
>NW_025819409.1:0-1279 GCF_002878395.1 Capsicum annuum
CCCGCTCTCTCCCCATCTCCCGCCCCCACCACAGCCCCACGCCCCAAAGTACTAACTAAATTCAAACATATAGTACAAAATGGTTTGGAGGTTTTTGATGTTTTCAAACATGAAAGCAATTCTTGGGCTTCTAAGGGATTAATTTGCGACTAAGAATAATTAGAGTGTAATCAATTAGGAATGGATCTTAGGACTATGCTATCCTAGGGGAAAGATATGCATGGGTATGTAATGATTCGATGCAAATTCTAGTTGTTGATGATATAGGAGGCTAGGTTTAAAGTCCTTGAGGCTAGTTTTCAACAAAGCCGCAAAGATGTCACTCGTTGACCCTTTCAAGTACCTGACGAGTGTGCAATTAAAGCTATTCAATACCTCAATTAGGTACCCCTATTTCTAGAATAGAACCCTAGGGATATTCAACCTTCTAATCACCCTTATGTCTAAGATAGTGAAAATTGGCAAGACACACCCATAAATTATCTACTATTGCGTTGGTTCCCACATCCCTCTTTCAAGGATGATGTGGGTTCCTAAAGTTCACCCAAAACTCCTCTTTCAAGGATGGCTAGGGCTTTTAAGAGCTTGGGACTCTCATCCATCAAACCCATTTAGGCATTTAGGGCTTTCACCCACTAATCCCTACCTATTTAATCAAGCAATAATAGAAACCATTATCAACAAACTAAATTCCACACATATATATCACAATCCATGAACAATTGCTTCCTATTCAAACATAATCCCACGAGGTAGATCTAACAAATCATAATAATAATCAAAACAAATAAACCAAGATGTCTATTAAAGTTATTTATAGGAAAATTAAAGAGAGGGCAAACCACACTTTAGACTCAAATGAATCTTTAATAGACAAAGTCAAATCTATACTTAGAAGTTACTCTAATGTCTTCTTAGCTCAAAGTAGTACAAATTTGAGCTCCAAGCTCCAAGAAATTACAAAAACCCTAGAATAAGGATGGGAGGTAGGTTTGTGGGATGATGGATCCTCCCTTGGATTAGGGTTTGAGTCTTCTTTTGTTGGGCAAATTTGGGACAGCTTCGTGCATTTACAGCTTTGCCCTTGGGCTAATATCTAAAATGACTCAGTTGATGCCCGCGATCGCGATAACTGAGGCCATGTTCTTCTCCAGGTCTTCCTTCGACTGTACTTCTTTGCTTCTTTTTGTTCCTTTTATAGCTTCAATCCACATCTTTTCATCTCATTACCTTTGTGCCTTCAAAATTTAGATATTAGTGCATTCAATCACAATTATGT
>NW_025819410.1:0-1104 GCF_002878395.1 Capsicum annuum
TGAGAAGGGATCAATATTTATCGTCATTACAGAGAACCAATAGTGATTGGACTTAACTTTAAGTATGCATTGGACTCTGAGAACACCTTTGAAGCCTCGCACTGCATCAAACAAGAACGGAAAACCAATAGAAATTCCCCTGGCCCAAATTTATATGGTTGGGTTGCTCTCTCGGGGTGATGATTATATGCCAGAACGTGTGGTAGGAGAATGCTTTCGAGGGAAAATGGGTGGTTGATAGAAGACTATATCATCTGAGAGCTAGTTGAAGAAGAGATATAGGGTAGAAAGTAACTTCTAACGAATTTGGCCGATGGAATTATCTTAAAAGATATGAAATTTGAATCAAGTGCAAATATGAAAGTGTATTTGATAATGTAATTTTGTCTGTTGTCTCTCTAAAAGAAAAATAATACAGATGAACACTTTGCTAGGGGTTGGGATTATCACCTAGATTAAAAATAGAAGAAGACCAACAAAGCAACCTCACGGGCATCAAGGGTTGAAATGATGTACAACAGGTTTAGAAAACTTATGTCAACAGCAACTGTAGTTAAAATAAGGAATCTAAGTGAAGGCGACAATTTCTAAATTTTAAATTTCATCCCATGCCTTCTTGTTTGTGTTTACAATTTGGTAATTTTCGATCAGGTCTACTGCCGTTGACCTGATCGGAACCACAAACAAGATTGAAAGGCAAATAGAGTATCATTACTTCCTTAGTAATATGGATTAATCGATTGTGTTTTCTTGCCTCATCATACTTCTAATATTCCTTGGAGAAGATCAGATGCTTACTGTAGTATGTGAATCCCGATAATTTTTAAGCTTGCCTCCAGCTTGCTGATTCTGTATTTAAGCTGGTCGTTGTCGTCTTTAAAGTTGGTAAGGAGTTCCTCATCTCTTGTGAGCTTGATCAGGAACACTACCTTCAAAGTTGTGGCATTCTAGAAGCCCTTTAAAACACTTATTCAGAAGCCTCAATGGATACATGAAGGTTCGTTGTGTTTGTTTTAGGTCAAAATATGTTGATGCACGTTGAAGATGTGGTCCTAATAGTTGAACAACACACTTTTATCGAGTGTTGCTTAATGCATCTTGCTC
>NW_025819411.1:0-1442 GCF_002878395.1 Capsicum annuum
GAGGGTGAACCATGAAGGCTTGAGATTGAGGTAGGCTCCATTTTTTTTACTTGAGAAGCATTATTATGGCTAGTGAACTTCCTAGAGGATCAATTACAAATTGGAATGAGTTTCATATATATTTTTTAAATTATTTCTTTCCTCATACAAGGATGCTACAGTTAAAGGATGAAATTTATAACTTTAGACTGCTGCCTATAGAGTACATTTATGAGGCATTGTTTAGGTTTATAAAGAAATTTAGTATGGTACCTAATCACCAAATTATAGGGTCTAATTTATTGGATATATTCTATATGTCCTTGAAGGACTGTTCTAGGAAAATGATAGGCATGATTTTTGGAAATGTCTTTATGCATCTTCACTAAGATATAGTGTAGGACACGTTAAATTATATTTCTATGATTAATTGAGCATGGCATACTCAAGAAGCTGAGCGAGGTGCAGGTACATATACCACTAGAGCTTCTACTGACTATATAATTGGTAATAATTTAGTAGATGGGAGAGGATTAAACATTCTCTATATTAGTTGTAAGGAGTCTTGAGGAGTATTAAGGACCTAATCATTGCCTTACCAGTGAGTGTAGCTAAGTTTTCTATTCCTAGTACGAGTTGCTCCCAATGGTTCGTATGGAGTCAAAATGATTCATATAGTGTCTTTTATAGCCTAACCAATGTTATGCCCAATTGTTTCAACTTTTATTATGAATGGACCATGCTAGTCGTAATGATTGAGTAAGAGTCGTATGGCATGAATTCCAGCTAAGTCAGTTTTTGTGATCATGTACACTCTCTAGACTACAAGTGGGACCTAACAAGTCATAAGGTTACCCTACGAATTTTAAGGTCACCCGTAGTGTTTGGACAATAATTTTTAGTCTTTTTACTAAGGGTATCCTAGTCAATTTCTCTTTTACCTTATTTAGACCCCGAAACCATAAATCACTCAACGGGGTTAGTTCTTATTCATAACAAAATCAAAACAAATTCTCCTCTTTCTAAACTCACCAAGGTTAAAATACTAAGGGTTTTTAAGAAGTGGGTTACCTCTGTCCATAAACTTTGGTATTTTAGGCATATTAGTCTTCCCCAATTCATAATTTATTCAAATTGTGAGTTTTACATTGTTTAAATTGTATGGATTTAAATGTGGGTTTTGTAAAGGTTAAGGATTTTGAAATGGTTGGTTTCTAAATTGTTTTCCCATAATTTATATTTCATTGGTGATGATTTATTGATAGTTTTGAACTTGTAGGGTGCATGAAAATTGTGAATAAATTAAGGATCTATGGTTTCCCCTAAATTGGTATTTTGAAATTAGAATTGGTTTTGAAAAATGGTGTTTTCTCAACCAATTTATGTATTTTTTTTTGGTTTAATTTGTATTTTTATAAATAATAACAAATTATTGGTCCAACAACACTTGCCCCGATCCAACC
>NW_025819412.1:0-1202 GCF_002878395.1 Capsicum annuum
CAACCCCCAAGCATGCCCCGGTCGATTTTAGTCCCACAGCACGCTCGGACCTCGGGCCCACCCTCGAAACCCAAGGCTATAACACACCTATTTAGCCCAAAAATGCCCCATTTGCACCATTTCACCCGTTTGTCCACACAAATGGCCACGATAAATGAAATGGACCACACTGGGACTATCTCCAACCTCCCTGGCACGCCCTAGTCAATTTTCGGCCCACAGTGCGCCTGGACCCGGGGCCTAAACCCAAAATCGTGGTCTTTAGGCCTATATCACACCAATTTGGCCCGAAAACTTCCCGTTCCTACTGTTTCGCCTGTTTGTCCACCCAATTGGCCACGAAAAATTAAACGGACTACACTGGGATAATCCCAACCTCCCTGGCATGCCTAGATCAATTTTCAGCCCATAGCGTGCCTAGACCCCGGGCCCACCTTTAAAATCGTGGGCTATAGCACACTGATTTAGCCTAAAAATGCCCCGTTCATGCCGTTTTGGCCGTTTGTCCACCCAAATGGCCACAGAAAATTTAACGGACCATACTTGGATGGTCCATAACCTTTTTGGCATGCCCCGATTGATATTTGGCCAACAACACTCCCTGACCCCAAGCCCACCCCCAAAATTGCGGGCTATAGCAGACCGATTTGGCCTGAAAATGCCCCGTTCGTGCCTTTTCGCCCGTTTGTCCACCCAAATGGCCACAAAAATTTAAAAGAACCTTACTGGGACGATTCTCAACCTCCCTGGCACGCCTCGATTGATTTTTCATCCACAGTGTGCCCGAACCTCAAGCCCACCCCCAAAGCCGTGGGGTGTAGCAGACAAATTTGGCCTACAAATGCCCCGTTCGTGCCGTTTTGCTCGTTTTCCCACCCAAACAGCCACAAAAAATTAAATGGAACACACTGAGATGATCCCCACCCTCCCTGGCTTGCCCAGTCGATTAGTAGCCCACAGCACAATCAGACCCCAGGTCCACCCCCAAAACCATGGGTATAGCACATCGATTTGGTTCGAAAATGCCCCGTTCGTCCCCCCAAATGGCCACAAAAAGTTAAACGGACCACACTGCGGCGATCCCCATCCTCCTTTGCATGCCCCGGTTGACTTTCAGCCCAGAATACTCTCGGACCTTGAATCCCAGGCCCTAATAAAACTGTGGCCTATAGCTCACTGATTTGGCCTGAAGATGCCCTGTT
>NW_025819413.1:0-2297 GCF_002878395.1 Capsicum annuum
GATTCTTGAAGAATTTTTAAAAAGTGACGGTTGAATTTTGAGTTTTCTTGAATTTTAGGTTGAAACCCTAGTGTGTGTTCTTGAGCAATTTGGGTGAAAGAGAATATAATTTGGTGTCTTAGAGATTGAATCCCGTGTTAAAGCTGAAAAGGGATGGGAGAAATGACTAAATTACCCCCTAGGACGCGGAATTTAAAAGCTGAAAATAACTGGGCATCTACGCTGAAGGCAATGCGACGTGTCATGGGCATCAATATGATACTCGAGGCTTCGCACCTCTACCGCATTGAGCCTCAGTAATTTTCCTGCAAAAAATTTGACCAACGCAATGGGCGACGTGGAGCGCCAAGATTGCATTGGTCCATTATTTTGGGACACCAAACAAGGTCTAAACGCGGTCTGAAAAATCCGAAACATGTCCAGGAACCCCCCTTTGACCTCCCAGATCATGAATTAGCTAAAAGATCAATTATCGAAGGTTGGGAAGGTCACTAAATAATTCATCCAAGTTCGAAGGTTCAAAAATAAACTAAGTCCCAACACATGGTCAAATTCTAAGTATAAGGCTTTACTTGACATGCTCTAAAGGCTTAGACTACGAGCGAACTTTGCAGGGTCTTATAATATCTCCCCTTGGGAACATTCTTCCTCAAATATCACTAGTTAGGCTAACAATACTGAGGAACTAAGGGTGCACAGCTGAAACAAATGGCTAAACTGACTCCGTATCTTTCTAAACTTTTGAATACTTCAGAAAGTGTAAGAACTTATACAAGAATAACCACATAGCTGAATCTTTGGTTGGAAAGGAACTGAATTAAGGAAAAATAGTACCTTTGGCTTGATCTGAACTCGTGGAGAAGAGGTGCGGGTACTTGGCTCGCATTTCTGCTTCTGTTTCCCAAGTAGCGCCCTTAACTGACTGATTTCGCTAAAGAACTTTGACCAAGGGGACCTCTTTGTTCCTTAGTCTACAGATCTGGCTGTCTAGGATCTCAACTGGAATCTCGTCAAATGAAAGACTGTTCTGAATATCAACGCTCTCTGAAGGATCTATTACAATAGAATCACCAATGTACTTCTTAAGTATGGAGACGTGAAAGACAGGATGAACAGCTGATAGCTCTGCAGGCAACTCAACTTCATAGGCTACTTTCCCAACACGGCTTAGGACTCTATAAGGTCCAATGTAATGGGGACTAAGCTTCCCATTTTTTCCAAACGTTTTCACCTCATTCATGGGTAAAATCTTCAAATACACTAAATCGCCTACCTCAAACTCGAGGTCCCTTCTCCTCACATCTGTATATGACTTCTGACGACTCTAAGCTATCTTTAATCTCACTCTAATTAGCTTGACCATCTCCATAACCTTAAACACTGCATCAGGTCCAATCAAAGCAGCTTCCCCCACTTCAAACCAACCTAGGGGTGATCTACACCTTCTACCATACAAAGCCTCAAATGGTGCCATCTAGATGCAAGAGTCATAACTATTGTTGTACGCAAACTCAATCAGTGGTAAATGCCCATCCCAACTACCTTTAAAATCAAGAGCACAAGCTCTCAACATATCTTTTAAGGTTTGGATGGTCCTCTCATCCTGACCATCTGTCTGCAGATGAAAAGCGGAACTCAAATGAAATTGGGTACCAAGACCCTTATGAAAAGATCTCTAAAACTGAGAAGTGAACTGAGTACCCCTATCTGAGATAATAGATAAAGGAACTCCATGCAACCTGACTAACTCCCAAATATATAACCTAGCATAATCCTCAGTTGTATAAGATGTATGCACAGGCAAAAAGTGCGCTAACTTAGTCAACTTGTCTACAACAACCCAAATAGAATCATGATGGCGGCGCGAAAGAGGTAAACCAGTTACAAAATCCATATTCACCTCTTCCCACTTCTAAGTAGGTATACCAAACTCTTGCGTTACATTACCCGATCTTTGGTGCTCCATCTTAACCTGTTGACAAGTCGTACACTTTACCACAAAATCTTCTATATCCTTCTTCATGCCACTCCACTAATAGATTTCCCACAAGTTGTGGTACATCTTGGTAGTGTTGGGATAAATAGAATATCGCATTCCATGCGCCTCAACCATAATCCTCTGCCTCAAATCATCAGCACCAGGAACACACAATCTACCCTGCAACCTCAACACACTAACACCTAGCCTAGCCAACCGATGCACTTCACGAGGTAATTCTTTCTTATCTTTCTCTACATTAGCCACACTGCCCATAGACAACCTCCTAAGGGCATCTGCCACTACATTAGCCTTGCTC
>NW_025819414.1:0-2179 GCF_002878395.1 Capsicum annuum
ACCTTTCAGGTTCTGCAATCAAGGGTGGCATAACATGAATGGAGCCAGTCCATCCCAAGGATGGCATCAAAATCTATCATATCCAGTTCTAGAAGGTCTGCCATAGTTTCCCTACTATGAATAGACACGACACAATTTCTATATACTGTTCTAGCAACAACAGAATCACCTACAGGAGTAGAAATGGAGAAGGGTTTTACAATAACTTTGGGCTCAAACCCAAAACCAACAGCCACATAAGGGGTCACATAAGATAAGTAGACCTGGGATCAAGCAATACATAAACATCATAAGAAAAGATTCGTAATATACCAGTGAAAACATCTGGTGAAGCTTCTGCCTCCTGGAGGTTATTCGAAGAATATAACCAGTTACGACTGCTTCCGACAGCTGAAGGGGCACCCTTATGAAAAGGATCTATGGAGGCGGCTTGGAACTTGGCCCCCCCTCCCGTATTTACTCCAGCAAAAGGACAATCTCTCTGAAGGTGACCCACTTTTCCACAAGTATAGCAGTTTCTCCCCTCAAACCAGCACTTCCCTAGATGATTCCTTCCGCAAACCTCACACCATGGATAAGTACGATGCTGCTGAGCCACATTGCCCTGAGACTGTGTACCTAGAGCTTTGGACCCATAAGGATTCTGAAAACTCTAAGTTTGTCTGTCTGTCAGTGGTCTAGGTACTGGGATGCTGGCTACTGACTGTGCATTATTCCAAAACTTCTTCTTCTTAAACCATTTATAACCCCAGTTACCACTCTGCAGCTGACTCTGGTACTGGTCGGCAGATCTAGCTCTCTTAGTTTGTCTGTCTTTCTCTCTAGATTTAGCAATCTTTTTCTTTTTTTCTTTAACCTGCTGCATATGAATGGTCAGTAGAGCAAAGTCTAACTCCTTATTCAACATAGCCCCCTGGCACTCAAGTAACAGGTTATCAGTAAGTCCAGATGCAAACTTCCTCATCCGAGTTCTCATATTACTAGTCAACTCTGGTGCATAGCGGGATAGTTTATTAAACTTCAAAGTGTACTCCTGGACACTCATACTACCCTGCTTCAGATTCATAAACTCTTTCTCTTTGGCCTCCCTCAACTCCAGTGGAAAGAATCGATTATGGAAAGTTTCAAAAAATTCGCCCCAAACTGTGGGGTCAGTACTTTCACTTTTTTCATCTTCCCAGTCATCATACCACTGATTCACAATGTCCTTGAGCTGATAGGTTGCTAGCTCCACCCCTTCAACCTCATCCACATGCATCACCTTAAAGATCTTTTCCATCTCATCCACGAACACTTGTGGATCTTCCCCCACCTTGGTGCCAGTGAATTTAGGTGGGTTCATCTTCATGAAATGTCTGACTCTAGTAGCCTCAAATGTAACAGATGCAGACCTAACACCTTTCGATCGTTGAGCCTGGTTAGCTACCAACTATGTCAGTATATGAATGGACCATCTGAATTCTGCATTTGAAATATCTCCCTGAGCAGTTGTGGGATAGTTGGCATTAGTCCACGAAGCCCGAGGTGAACTGGTCGGGACTGGAGGGACTCCCAGAGTAGGGATAAATTCTGGAGTGTGAGCCCTATTATGGGTCCGCATTCTGTGGATAGGACGAACCTCATCTGCCTGAGCATTCTGATCGATGATATGATGTGGAGGCATAACTGTGTTTCTTAAACACAAGTGATCATTGATTAGGGGATAGTTCAGACTCTGAAGCACAAACTAAATAACAAAGAAGGGAAATATTTCCTAAAAACCTAGGAGCCTCCTGCTTATAAGTGTGGTGTGCTACACACCCATAAATAAGACTCTACCTGATGCGATTTAATAGATACCCTGGGACCATGAACCGTGCTTTGTTACCAAGTTTGTTATGACCCGAACCAGGCCCTGGCCGTGACAAGCATTTGGAACCATTGAGACCCAAAACACCCCTATCTATCTGGTAATCATGAATCTAATTCATATGATCAAAGTAATGCGGAAAACACAATAATTCGAAAATATGGTCATAAAACTGAAGGAAACAATAATGGGGAATTAAGGTTCCCTCAACATCATTTAACCTCTAAACTACTATCTATGAAAATCTCTAACAAATGATTGAGTCAACTAACCGTATATAAAGTGGGACAAGGCCCCCTGTAGACCCCAAAACTGAATATAAGAAAAAGG
>NW_025819415.1:0-3190 GCF_002878395.1 Capsicum annuum
AAAGTGATATGAAACATGTCAGTCAAGCTGGTTCACAGACACACAGTCTCATGTAGCTGAAACTTGTAGCAAAATCATCGAGGATTAAAGACAAGCGTGCAAAAATCAAGGAAGGACCAGATGGGTGGCTAATTCAGATAAACTCAAGGAAATAAACATGTGCTGATTTAAAGAGTTGGAGTTTGGCTACAACACTAAGGAGATAAGAGTTGGAATTGAAGAAGGAGTCTCACTTGAAGTAGAATTCTATGCAATGAGAGTTCTAATTAAAGGAGGAGTTTGAAATGGCTCTTTAGAGAGCTGCGCTTAAATAGAAGATGTATTATTCAGAATAACTTGTACACTTACAGAGAGAGAGAGAAAAGGCTAAACACGGGCAAATTGAGAAAGTTTATAATTGAGAGAATTCCGACTGAAGATTCAAGTGCTGCTAGTACAAAGAAACAGATTGATGAACTTGTTTCATAGGACAGAACTTTTGCAGTTCATGAGTCAGTTTAAATGTATTGTTCTTATTGAGTTGTAATTCATTACTTTCCTAGATTGATTGTTTAGGAACAATACTGAGCTGAGTTAACTTTAAGTTTGGGATAACTAGAAGTGGGTTCAACAGTCAAGGGTGATTGTTGAGTTATAGGAATTAGAGTTTATGATTCCTAGTTTTTGAGTTATAGGAACTGGAGTTTATGATTCCTAGTTATTGAGGTATAGTAATTAGAGTTTATAATTCCTAGTTGTTGGTTACAAGAGTTTTGTAATTAGTTGTTGTTGAGGCTCAGAGTTATTTAGTGAAGTATGGGTTAAATCCTGTAGAGGTACAGGTCGTGTTTTTTTACACCTTTTTGAGTCGGGTGTTTTCCACGTAAAAATCATTGTGTTCTTTACTTCCTGTTTTACTACTTCCTTGAAACAAGTCAGGCAATCCATTCCATCCATAGGAAACTCTTACGTTAAAGTCACTGATCAATTGGGCACGTACTCTAACAAGTGGTATCAGAGAGAGGTTGTCTTAAAAAGGGCTAGCACTAAGACAAAGTCAATATGATGAATTCCGCACCACCTACTGGTCATAGTAAAGGTCAATCCACTATTAGACCTCCACTCTTTAATGGTTCTTACTTCATTTTGTGGAAAGCTAGGATGGAAACGTTTATTCAAGGGGAAGACTACGAGTTATGGGCCAAGATCACTGATGGTCCTACTATTCTAATGAAGTTAGAAGATAGTGAATAGGTCAAGAAGGTAAGAAGTGAGTTTACCGCTGATGACTTAGTGGCATTAAATAAAAATGCTAAGGCTAAGAACATCTTAGTCTGTGGACCAGGACCGGCTGAATACAACAGAGTGTCAAACTGTACCACTACTAAGCAAATCTGGGATGCACTGGTCAATGCACATCAAGGTACCTCTCAGGTAAGAAAATTTAGGATTGGTCTTCTCTTTACTGAACATGAAGCTTTTAAGATGAAAGAGAATGAACCCTTGCATGAAATGATGACAAGGATTACTACCTTGACAAATGAGTTGACTTCTTTGGGAAAATCCATCACTGTTGAAGAATAAGTTGAAAAGGTGTTGAGGGTGCTAGCAAAATCAAAATGGAATGTTAAAGTGACTGCTATTAGGGAGGAAAATAAGGATCTCACAGGTATGACACTAGATGAACTAGTAGGGAATCTAAGAACTTATGAAATGGAAATTGATGGAACTAAAGAGCTAGCAGCCCCCAAGGATACCTTAGCTCTGAAGGCATCTGACAGTGATGAAGAAATTAAACTTGATGAAAAACAAGTTGCCTTTATAGCTAAGAACTTTAACAAATTCTTCAAAAAGAAAAAGGGAACAGGTAGCAAGAAATGGTCCAATGACAATCCAAATAGATACTATAAGTGTGGTAAGACTGATCATCAGATCAGGGATTTCCTGTCTTGGAAATAGAATGGAGAAAGGAAAGGGATGAAAAGGAATTGAAAGAAAAAACCAAAAAGAGAAAAGAATATGCTATGGTAGCAACTTGGGGATCTGACTTAGATGATGATGAAGTTGATGAAACAACACTCATGGCTCTTGGAGATTCAGACTTGGAGGAAGAAGATGATGCTTCTGAGGTAAGTACACTTGAACTTAAAGAAAAGTTGCATTTGTTTTCTAAAACAAAACTTATTTCCTTAATGAGTGCTCTAATTGATGATTTTCAAGAATTAACTTTTGATAAGGATGAGTTATTCAACAATCTTGCAAGTCTTAAGTTTGATTTTATTGATCTAGAAACTTGTAAAAGCACTATTGAAAAGAAAAATTGCACTCTTAAGAAACAGGTTAGCAGACTTGATTCATCAAACCTGACTCTCAAATCTGAAATCTTAAAACTGACTCTTTCTGAAAAAGGAAAAAAGGTCAAAAGTGAGGAACAAGAAAAAATTGAGTCAGAAGTGACTAAGATTAAACATTAATACTTTTGTGAAAAAGAAAAGGTTGGTCAATTGAGTCAAAAAGTTTCTAAATTGAAACTTGATCTTGAAAGAGCGAATAGATGGACACATTCTTCAAGAATTATTCAAAAGTTAGGTCAAAGAACTCACAATCAAAATGCTAGGCTGGGATTTTGTAAAATTTCTAATGCTATTAAAGATCTGTGTTATATTTGTGGTAACCAAGGGCATCCAACCACGGAATGTCTAGTTGCAGCAAAAAGCAAATCAAGAAGCATAAGCCTAGCAAAAAAACCTGATTCCATGTTAGCACAAGCTAACAAGAAGGTCAAATCTGGTCAGAAAAATAGGTTACATAACCTTGCCTCGATGGACTAGAAGGAACCCCATACATCCTTTTTCTCAGAAGAAAGGACCCAAGCTTGTTTGGGTGCCTAAAGTTAACCCCTAAATTACTTTGCAGGTGAGAGTGAAAGGAGGCAAGCAAAATTTATGCATGGATAAAGCTTGCTCAAGGTATAAGACTGGAAACAAATAAAGTTTCTTTCATTCACCACATTTAAAGAGGGAATGGATCTTTTTGGAGATGGCAAAAAAAGAGGATAACAGTGAAACTGATGAGCATGCACAGGAACATATTGTACCACCTGGCTTAACTGTTGTACAGACTGAGGGCATATTGACAGGGGGAACAACAAATCAAGAAATTGGTGCATCAATAACACCAACACAAGCCGATGATAATTTTGTTGATAATT
>NW_025819416.1:0-1916 GCF_002878395.1 Capsicum annuum
GATTTGATCTTGGAAAGTAAGACCGCCTTGCTGATTAAATATATGGACAATTTTAGGTTGAGTATTCATATGCAGTAAGTGAAGGAAAAAAAGAAGAAATAAGTAGAGTTCAAAGATCAGCAAGGTAAGAGGAGTAGGTTTTTTTACCAAAGAGGTACTCAGTATCAGGGTGATTAGGATGGTGGCAAATGGTAGAAAAAGAAGTGGGGGGTTCTGGTTCCTTCTTTACCACTAGTGCTCCTTACTTGAAGTAGTCGAGTCACAAACGTTATTAGGGTGGTGACAATTTTTGGGCACAGGGTTCCCAATCTTAGGCAAATAGGGGTCAGTCAGTTTCATCATGCCCTCTTTGTTGGTTCTATGGTTATCTTTATCAGGGTTATTGTGATGAAGGATAGGAAAAATACTTCAGATGTGTCCATCATGTCAAGGATTATTTAGTTAACAAGGTTGCTACAGGGGCGGATAAGATTCATGTGGCTTCATCTTTTTGTCCTGTACCCGGTGGTGTCGTGTCTACTTCTGTTACTAATCCTGGTTCTACTATTGGATGAAACAGGTTGTATGCTTTGGCATCTCGACAGGAATCCAAGGCATTTCCTGACAATGTTACTGGTATGTTTTCTTATTATATGTATTATCTACTTGATCCAGGGTCCACTCTTTCTTATGTGACCCCATTTGTGGCTATATGTATTGGTTTTGATCCTGATGTTGTTTCAAATTCTTTTTTTATTTTTACCTGATAGGTGACTCAGTTATTGCTAAGAATATCTATAGAGGGTGTGTGGTATCTATTGGTGGTAGGTAAACTTTGGTGGATTTTTGAACTTGATATGGTGGATTTTGATGTTATTCTAAGGATGAATTGGTTACACTCTTGTTATGCATCCTTAGATTGTCAGACCCATAAGGTTGTCCTTAAGTTCCCTAGTGAACCAGTTATAGAGTGGGAGGGTGGTTCCCTAGCTCCTAGGGGGAGGTTTATTTATTATCTTAGAGTTTGGAGGTTAATCTCTAAAGGTTGTCTTTATCACTTGGTTTAGTTTAAAGATTCTAACTAGGAGGGTCCATCTTTTCATTCGGTTTCGATAGTAAATGAGATTCCTGGGGTCTTTCCGAATGATCTTCCTGGTGTTTCTCCAGATATTGAAATAGAGTTTTGTATTGAATTAGTTTTAGACACTCATCCAATATCTATTCCTCCTTATAGAATGGCTCCGGCTGAGTTGAGGGAACTCAAGGAGCAACTTAAGGATCTTGTGGATAAGGGGTTTATTTGTTCTAGTGTATCCCCATGGGGTGCACTAGTGTTGCTCATGCACAAGAAGGATAGTTCCCTTTGGATGTGCATTGACTATAAGTAGTTGAATTAGGTGACGATCAAGAACAAGTATACTCTTCCAAGGATAGATGATCTATTTGAACAGTTCCAAGGTGCCTAATTCTTCCTAATATAGATCTTTTGTACGGGTACCATCAGCTAATGATTGGGGAGGTGGATATCCCTAGGATGAATTTTTATACACAGTTTGGGCACTTTGAATTTTTTGTGATGTCATTTGGATTGACTAATTCCCCAATGACATTTATGGACTAGATAAATAGGGTTTTCGAGCAATTCTTGGATCTCTTTTTCATTGTGTTTATTAATGGAATTCTGGGTTATTTCAAAAATAAGGTGGATTATGCTAATCACCTCCGTCTGGTATTGTAGATCTTGAAGGAACAATAGTTGCATGCCAAGTTCTCCAAGTATGAGTTTTGGTTTAACGTTGTGACTTTTCTTGGTCATTTATTTCTAGCGGGGGGATCATGGTGGATCCAAAAAAAAGTGGTTTTGGTTATAAGGTAACCTAGACCCACATTTCCAACTAATATCCAAAGCTTTTTGGTCTTAGTTCGGTATTATAGGT
>NW_025819417.1:0-1477 GCF_002878395.1 Capsicum annuum
ATCTGTTTTATTATTTCCAATGGATTACTCATCCATTGCAACAGGTTTGTTATATGTTGTAACAGATAACCTTCCTTGTGCAAAAGATTTGTTATTTTTTTTATTATTTACAACGTATTACTCATCTTTGCAACAGGTTGGTTATATGTTTCAATAGATAACCTTTCTGGTGCAACAGATGAGTGATCTGTTTTTACTGTATCCAACAGATTACTCATCCTTTCAACAGGTTGGTTATATATTGCAATAAATAACCTTTCTGGTGTAATAGATGAGTGATATATTTTTACTGTATCCAACTGATTACTCATCTGTTGCAACAGGTTGGTTATATATTGCAACAAATAAACTACCTGGTGCAACAGATGAGTGATCTATTTTTATTACTTCTAATAGATTACCCATCCGTTGCTTCAGGTTGGTTATATATTGCAACAGATAACCTTCCTGGTGCAATAGATGAGTGATCTATTTTTACTTTATCCAATGGATTACTCATCCTTGTAACAGGTTGGTTATATGTTACAACAGATAACCTTCCTGGTGCAATAGATCAGTGATCTATTTTTACTGTTTCCAATGGATTATCCATCTGTAGCTACAGGTTGATTATATATTGCAACAGATAACCTACCTTGTGCAATAGATGAGTAATCTATTTTTACTATTTCCAATGGATTACTCATCTTTGCAACAGGTTGGTGATATATTGCAACAGATAACCTTTTTGATGCAATAGATGAGTGATTTGTTTTTACTATTTTCAACAAATTAATTATTTATTGCAACAGGTTGGTTATATGTTGCAACAGATAAAATACCTAGTGCAACAGATTAGTGATCTGTTTTTAAGGTTTCCAACGATTACTCATTCATTGCAATGGTTGGTTATATGTTGCATCAGATAAAATAACGGTATAACAGATCAGTAATATATTTTTATTATTTCTATTCGTTTACTTATCCATTGCAATAGGTCGGTTATATGTTGCAACAGATAAAATACTTGGTGCAACAGATGTGTGGTCTGTTGGAACTGTTATTTTACCATTGTGTATGTTAGATTTACTGTTATCCTTTTTTATCGATGCATTAATCAATTATAATCTCTATTTTATGTTTTTGTTAATTTAAGATAATATGGCTTCCAAAAGACAAGAAACTGAATCAAGTCCAAGTAAAGGAACAAGTGCAGCAACTTGGCTATATCCACCACTCTATGAGTTTGCTTTACAAACGTTATCTCAATCAGGAGCAGAAGATAATGAACACAGAGAGGAGGAATATTTCAAAAGAGATGATCCAAATGCTAATAGCCTTTCTGCCGAAGAGTTGGTCAAAATCTTCAGCATTGATCGTTATCCTGTGAGAATACAGTGCGATGGTGCCACAGATTTAACGAGTGATTTTATGGTTAAGTCAGCCATGGGAAATTTTTTTGAATCCTTCAAAAATATACTTCGAGAATAAAAATTAG
>NW_025819418.1:0-1573 GCF_002878395.1 Capsicum annuum
AATTCATCAAAATTCTTGAGTTAAGATTTCGCAATATCATTCTTATACCAGACCTTTGTGTTCTAGCTCTTTAGTCACCCTTCTTATGCTTTGATGATGATGTTGTTGGCAGTTGAGTGATAGGATTCAATGATTAGTTCATATACCTTCAGATGATAGCTTATGGTGCTTTGTCACTTTTTTAAAACATAAGGTTGAATGATTAAGGCAATAAGAAGAAATGTATATTGAGCTTATGTAATGCCCCGAATCTGGTACCCAAAATTCTACATGGTGCTCTTGACCCCGAAGAACTACAAGCTAATCCATGACTGATATCTGTAACTGAGCATTGAATAATACATTGTAAATATGAAAAATATAAGCTGTAAGGCCATAAGATTCAAAATTGAACTAATACTAAATATAATATAATGTCTGTAGTGTGGTATGACAATACCCAAAATTGAGATAAACTGTGTGAAACATGCTGCAGTTTGAAAGCCTCTAAACTATCTAAAAATTGTAGAGTTGATGGGATATGTCCCCAACTAACTCCGAACTACTAAAATAATAAAGTAATAAAATAATCATGCTCTCCTTGAATGATGAGGACTCACCGCTAGTCTGGCTGCTGAACGTCTGATCTAACAAGGATACTCGGGAGCTCGTGCTTATAAAACTATGGTATAAAACACCATAGCGCAAATACGTCAGTAAGTTGAATGTACTGGTATGAAAGTGAGGTAGGATAAATGCAAGGGTTCATATGCATGAACAATAATAACTAGATGTATAACATGAACGTGAGAATATATGCATGAATACGTAACTGTAACTGAGATCGTGATAATGTTGACTCATGAATTCTGATAACGTGGATTTACTAATATCTGAGTACTGATATTGGGATATAGAATGATTGAGCCCACTGAATATTAAGGAACTAATGTCATATTACTAATAAAGAAATGACTATTTTTGACATTTCTGATTATGAAGAACTGGTCTGATTGACTGTGTCTGACAGTCCTGAAACTAACTACTGATAACATGGGTATCGTATAATTAATATACTATAAAGTGAGTTTGTGATAACATGATTACTAAGTCTAAATATTGATTACATTAGTGATTGTATCAGACAGTCCTGATACTGATGGAACTAGCTGGGTTCCACACTATACTGATTTGCCTGTATCTAACAGTCCTGGATTTCTCTAGAACTGAACTGAGTTCTATTACTAAAACTGGATCTGAAACTGAGACTGTGGGAGGTAATCATCTAACCAATATGACCCGAAACTAAAATGGTAGGGTCCAACCTATAACCCCAGCTGGAAGGGTGTCAGAACCGTACCACAGGTAAAGACAAACTGTGAGTAAACCCTCTCTGACAGGGAGCTCTTTCGTCACCCCTCCTATAAGGAAAACTCAGAAGAGATGTATAGTCCCTAGACTCGTAGGCGTATATCTCAACCTACGCTGGCTATATAGTTTTGGAATGCAGGGATTGCTACTAAGGATCACACCCTCTACTGGCTGATAGTGTGCGTCCTTATCCTTGGGTTCACACGGTTCTGAATCCTACTCC
>NW_025819419.1:0-1241 GCF_002878395.1 Capsicum annuum
TTTATGTGATATTACTAATATATATTCGATGATAAACTTGAAGTACAGCCTACTAATTATCCGTCAGCTATGTGATACTGTATTGGAGGTAAGGTTTACAAAGGAAGGGTGCATAATTGAAAAACATAAAATTTAGATTCTTGTTAGAAACAAACACAAAAATGTGTACATTCTAGACTCCATCAAAAGGAAATTGTAATACCCCGCATGTTTCTGAGCTAGGAAATGAATAAGTATTCCTACATATGAAATCTCCTATCCTATGATTCATACTTGAGTACATGACTTACAATGAATATCCTAGTTATAGGATAGCTTATGATGGATTAATCATGTTCATATGAGTCACTTAAGGTAATACAAGGCTAAGAGTTTTTGAATCCATCAAGTTTTAGTGTTCAATTTTGAAAGGGTCATCTTTGAATGAGTATAACTCGATGTTAATGTGTTATTTTATCTTATTTAGACCCACCAAATTGTAGATAATTGAATTAGCTTTCCAACTATACCAATTTCGCCTTAATCCAATACCCGAGCGAAAAGTTATGCCTATTTTCGTGAGAGACGATAAGGATAGGTGATTGGTTAGGCGCCGCCCAACCAAACATAGGAGATTGGTTAGGCGCCACCCAAACTAGCTTAGGCAATCACTTGGGCACGCCTAAGTCGGTTATAGGTGCCAAAAACACTCCGTTTTGAGTTATTTTAAGGGTAATAAAGTCTTTTAACACTCTTTACACGTCCCTAAAGTTAACCCTACAAAATATATAGCTTCTAAACATATTACAACCCTATTATCATCTCAAAGCTCATCATCCAAGAGCACTAAAAGAGAAAAACAACTAGAGTTGCATACTAAGCTTGAAGATCCGATTTCAAGGAAATTCCTTCGTCAATCATCAAGAATCTTCCTTCTAAAGTATGCATTGTGTTGATTTATGGATTCCTTTCATCCATAAAGCTTAAAAACTCTCTTTTTCATTATAAAGTATGATTTCTATATTGTTGGGTGTTGATGTAAAGTATGATTTCTATAATGTTGGGTGTTGATGATCATGTAGTTGATATTGGGTGATTCCCAAGATGGAATCTTTATATGTTTTTATGAATTCATGATATCATATGAGTTGGAAACATGTAAATTTGGTTGTTCATGATGTATAATTTGATGACTTCACCTATGCTTAAGATGTGCATGTAAGTTGTTTGATAAAATGCCTAAGAAACTAGAAATCATGCAA
>NW_025819420.1:0-1662 GCF_002878395.1 Capsicum annuum
GAAATCATGAAATTCTAAAGGGGATTTGGAATTGTGTTTACAATCTTGCATTATGAATTCTTTAATGATATTATTGTTTTGGTCTTGAGGCCTTTCCCCAAAATTGATTTGTACTCGTATATACGTATGAAATTGAGTTGAATATTTGATTGACATCATGAAAATATAGAATCCCTCTCTTGCTATGATTTTTCATTCTTTTCATACAATATGGATTATTTCGAATGTATTTTGAGAAGCATGACACAAATGTCTTGACTATTGTTTATGACTTGATTCTGGTTTTGAAGTGAAGAGAGGGAGTTCTACATGTTGATAAATGCTGAAAGTATATATATAATGAAAGAATTTCATGGTTTTGTCAAAAATACATGACCACCACATATTTGTTGGAATTGTTAAAAAGACGAGAATCTTTGCATGGTTTTGACTTGTATTTTTAAATATGAATTCTCTTATACTTGTCTGAATGCTTTAGTGGTCTAACCATTGTTTTAAATGAAAGAATCTTGCATGATACCTTATGGCTCAGGTATACGACTTGCAAGTCTTGGTGAGATGACACTAAAATCGATAATGCCATAACAGACTCGAAATAAAATAGAAATCAGATTTCTTTCAGATTTCAGATCTTGAACTCAAACAGATGCATGTTTAGAAAAGAATAAAAATGGGCATTAATAGAGTTAGGTGGTTACCCGAAGAAGGCGCGAGTTCAGAGAACTCATTGCTTGAAATAGTATTTTGCCAATACGGGTTTATTATTTCCCCAAGAGGGATTATACGTTGGCCTAGTGCCCTGGGGCGTATCAGATTCAGATACTTCAACCCTTGCGGCAAACTTGAATTGGAGGCTTGGCCGTAGAGTTAATGGCGAATCCCATATTGCCCGTGAAAAACTTTCGGATATGTAGGGTGTACCACTTAGGTCAGAAGTAATACAAATAATAGAACTTCATTGATATAATTGTTTTAAGATCATTTAAGATTTGCCTATGTATTTTAAACTATTTCATGTACATTGTTTTAT
This sequence comes from Capsicum annuum, assembly GCF_002878395.1. Taxonomy (NCBI): domain Eukaryota; kingdom Viridiplantae; phylum Streptophyta; class Magnoliopsida; order Solanales; family Solanaceae; genus Capsicum; species Capsicum annuum. The sequence goes on from NW_025819420.1 coordinate 1,031, forward strand.
GAATTTCTCTCACTTATGTTATATAAGTACAAATTCATTATTTTGAGATTGCTCTGCGTACCAGTATAATTGTATTGACCCCCTATATTTTAGGGTCTGAGGCTCAGTCTAGAGGTCCTGCTAAGCCGTAGCGTTATTCAGACAGAAGTGAAGTGTGCAGTTGGTGAGCCTTCTTTATTTTGAAAGATCATTTCTTTTCAGTCACTTGTTAATTATTTTTGCTTAAGTCCATTAGGTGTCTTATCCCAGATTCAGATAGTTTGTTGGTGTCGTATGTAATAGAGATTTTGCAGATGAAAAAAGGTATTGTCTAGATGTTGATAAATTTATTTTCGGGTTGTTGAACAGAACTTAGAATATGACCATGATTCCGTTTATTATATTTCCGCATCCTTTCTTTATTATACGAGTTTTGTGCATGATTACTAGATGTAGAAGAGCGTCCGGGCCTCTATGGTTGGGGATGCTCGTCACGACTAGGGTCCCGACTCGGGTCGTGACATTTAAATTTGTAGAATCTTTTCCAAATCAAACTCAAATATGAATATTATTATTTCCATTATCTTCAAAATTTCAAAATATCATTCTCTTATATCTCCAACTATTTTTTCTTGTTAGTTTTTTAATTTTTT
>NW_025819421.1:0-1073 GCF_002878395.1 Capsicum annuum
ATATGTATTTTTATTTGTTTTTGTTTAATAAAAAAATTATGTTTGATCTTTGACGTTTTAATTCATATTTAATTTTTATTTTGTCTATTATCTTCTCAACAAACATGTCGATGATTCGACGTAAAAAGGAATAATTTAGAATCCAATAGCAATAGCAAGATTTATCTGTTGGGTTTGTGGCAGGGGCTGATGTGTTGTTCAAAACAGATTACTCATGTTGCAACAGATAAAAAATTTGATGCAACAGATAAATAGTCTGTTTCAACAGATGACTAGCTTGTTGCTTGGCTCTAACATTTTAATTCGTACTCCCCCCATCTCAAATTACCCGTCCCAAATTGAGAGACCACATTGATTAAGAAAAATAATTAATAACATGTCTAGTTTATCATAACCCACTGATTAGTTGGTAGGATAGTAGACGTGTTTGAAATAACCATTGTTTGCTATTCAATAGAAATTTCATAAGAGAAGAAAGCTTTTAATGTCGGTCGGTGCATAGTACCCCTGTTAAATGATGTTTCCATTTTAATTTAAAGAAAAAGTGATTAATGCAAAGGGTAAAACATGGATTTTTTTTAATCTTTTCTTGATTAATAAAAAAGAAAAGTAAAATAAGAAATCGAATTAGGAAATTTGGGACGGGTAATTGGACGTAATGAATAATTTTGAACCCAGTAGCAATAGAAAGATTTATCTGTTGGGTTTGTGGCAGGGGCTGATATGTTGTTCAAAACAGATTACTCATGTTGTAACAGATCAGAAGTCTGATGCAATAGATAAATAGTCTGTTTCAACAGATGACTAGTTTGTTGCTTGGCTCTAACGTTTTAATTCGTACTCCCCTGTCCCAAATTTAGATGACACATTGATTAAGAAAAATAATTAATAACATGTCTAGTTTATCATAACTGTCACGCCCCAAAATCCCATCGGGCCGGACTGGCACCCAAAGCCAAGAAGGCCCGGGAGAACCCGTTCAAATACCTGTACTTTTACTTATATGTCACCAAAAATTTGGGCAGCACTTCGTTGCATATAGAAGGGTCTAATTACCTGTATCAGCACAACAC
>NW_025819422.1:0-1817 GCF_002878395.1 Capsicum annuum
TATATATATATATAAGAGAGAGAGAGAACGTGAGAATTTGATAGTCCTCACATCAAATTTTTTTATCAATTTTATCTTTAATTTAAATTTTAATTACTCTATAAATTTTCATCCATATGATAAATTTGAACAATTATATGGGCTAATTAAATGCAACTAAAGTGACGAGTTATGAGAAAATAACAGTGAAACCGTAAAAACTATTTATACAATCAAATTCAAAATTGATAGTAGGATTTATTGTCTTTCTATTTTGTAGTTATTAGTCTTACTTTAAATTTTCAGTTTTTTTTCTAACAAATTTATCATGGACAAGTAATTAAAGAATCTTGACATTCCCTTTCTAACTTAGTACATGTTTAATTATTAAATAAAATATTATTTTTTTATATATAGTTAAACATGTTTGAAAATTTAATTTAAAAAAAATATAATTCAACTTTTCAAATACTAATGATACTAAATAAGTAAAATGAGAGTAAATTTTTTTCATATTTTTTTTATGATGAATTTTTTAAAAAAATATGAGATCATCAACATTTTATAAAATTTAGGACAAAATAAGTAATTTAACATAAAATATTAAACCATATAAGGTGAAGGATATTTTTGTACTATCTATTTTTAGAAAGAATGTGATGCATGTTAATTTTTAGTAACACAAATCAAATAATCACTAAAAAATAATATTAAATAATTAATTTTAAAATAACTAATTTTAGCATAATTAATTTCAGCATAACTTGTTTTCAAACAATCGTCTCTTTAATGATCTAACACAACATAAGAAGTGAAATTTGGATCAATACTACTTAAAAAATTAAAATTGTAAATAAATAAATATTGGTCTAGTAGCTTCATCTCACATCCATGCTAAAAAAAGAAATTGGTTTTCCTCGAATTGCTAAACGTAACAGGAAGATATTGAATTGAAGTGCCAATTGGATTCACACATGAATGGACGAGCCAATATACTTTTTGAATATTGCAGATCCCAAGGAGATACATAACACCCTTCCTTTTATTGTCATCACTATTCTTTATCCGTTAATTTTAATATGTATGAAGTATTAGTATTTGACTATTTGTTGGTTGATCAAAGCTTCATGATTCATGATATCTATCCCTGCCATCACCTTCTAGATCATATTTTTGGCATAATATATGATGAACTTTAAATTTATTGACAACTAGATGTTAGAAGTTGGTGTTAACACGTGCTTAATATATATTTTTTTTATTTTAATATATGTGGTATAGATAAATTTTAAAAAATTAATTAAATTTTTTTATATATTTTTAAATATTTTACGTTATTAATTATTAATTTATAATATTTTTATATAATTTTATATACTATATGTTATTTTTTTGTTTCAATTGATGGGACATGATGGAATATTTGAGGAAGTCAATCAAATTTGTTATATAATTTTAGATATTTTAAATTGTTAATTATATTATAATTTATACAACTTTTACGTAATTTTCAAGTAATATCTCTCTGCAAATAATATGACATTGATAGTTTTTGAAAAGTCAAGCAAATTTTTTCTACATCTTTCAAATTTTTTAGATTGATAATTATTGTGATTTATATTATTTTTCATGAAATTTTCAAATAATGTATCCCAATTAATGTTGCATTATTGTGATTTACATTACTTTTCACAAAAATTTTAAATGATATATCTCAATGTTTGTTGCACTGATAAAAAGTCAACCAAAATTTTTTAGGTGTCTCCAAATGATTTAAATTATTAATTATTTTAATTTATAATATTTTTTACACAATTTTCAAATATATATATATATAT
>NW_025819423.1:0-1966 GCF_002878395.1 Capsicum annuum
GTGTGAAGTGAATTAGTTACTTGAAAATGTTTAGGTGTAGGTATTTGAAATGTGAACTTTTGTGACTTGAACTAATCACTTGAATGTGATTGATTGTGTAGATGGAATCTGATTATAGCTGGATATATCAACGAAATATTGATAATTGAATGGATGAGGCTAAGAATGAAGATGCGGATGATGAGTTATAGTTTTCAGTATTTTGTATGTTTTATAGTTTGGATTTGGAACCTCGATAAATTTTATAAATAATGTTTGTATTCTTATGGTGGTTTGTTGATTACATATATATGATTGGAGGGATGTATTGTAGATAATAATCAATGTTGGTAAATGATTGGTGGGCTATATTGTAAATAATTTGATTTTTAATTTTTGTATTTTGAAAATTTTCAATATATTTTTTTTAATTATCAAAAAAACCGACCACATGTGGTAGCTTTTTTAAAATTTTAAATATTTTTTTTATAAAATTATCAAAAAACCCGACCACATGTGGTAGCTTTTTTAAAAAAAATTTAATATTTTTTTTACAAAATTATCAAAAAAAACAACCACATGTGGTTTCTTTTTTAAAAAAAAAATTAATTAAAAAATATTTATAAAAATCGACCACAAGTGGTCGATTTTTGTCGGTTTTAACAAAATTAATTAATAAATTTTAAAATAAAACCGACCACCTGTGGTCGGTTTATTTTGAATTTTTTTATTCTTAAAATTATTTTTTCTATTTTAATAAAATAATAATGAATTAAAAAGAGTATTAAAAAAAAATCGACCACACATGGTCGGTTTTTAAAAAGCTACCACAGTTTTACCGACCACGCACTTTGGTCGGTTTTGTGGTTGGAAATTAAGAAAAACCGACCACTTGTGGTCGATTTTCCTCTTTTTTTAGTAGTGTAAATAGAGGAACTAAAAAAGAAACAGAAAGGCTACTGGAAGTCAAGAACTGTAGGAAAATGAAGAAGGATTGCTAAGAAAGACTATAATAGGGACATGTCATCTACCGTTAGAGTAGTAATTTTTACTCTAGGTTTTTAAAAGAATAAAAAATTTGAAACTTTTGGTCCAAAATAACTATTAAAAATTTGTGTGGTTGTAAATTATTTCATTAAAGGTGAAAAGAAGATTTTAAAGTTAAATTGTTACTAATTTTAATAAGGTGGTTTTTTTTTTAACAGGCGACAAATGAAAGTTCGACAAATAAGATGGACAGAGGGAGTATATTCCCTTTCTCTACACAAGTATTCTTAACAAAAAACTTCTTTCGTCTAAAAATAGTCGGCATGTTTATAAAATCAAGAGATAACTAACTTGTTTTCCAACTCCACCTTTAGTACTAATTATTTTAGAATTAAGAGACACACAAATAAATAAAGAATTAGATGTAACAAGGGATATATTAGTTGAATCACACTCGGAGGGAGTAGTAGCATTTTGAGGACAAGACTAATAGTTTGTGATTCATTTTCAGGAAGATAGAAAAAGGAGAAACAGTCGAAACTCTCATTCAGGACTCAAAAAGGAAGAAAAGCATATTTGAAGATTGAGTTAGGATGTTGTGCATGATTCATGGGTCTTGTCCAAATATATCAAAAGACATTAGTACTCAAAAAGAAAGAAAAGCATCTCTGAAGATATTACAAAATATTGTCATAGTTCATGAGTCTTATCTAAGTATATGAAAAGGCATTCCATGAAAAGATATACTACTCTAAATAGGCTGAAGAAAATCTCCTCTAACGTACTGTCAAAAGGCACGTTATTCCAGGAAAGGAGAAAGATCTGCAACATTAATTAGTTTGCTTAAATCATGAAAATGCCGCATCTCCATCTTGTGTATATTATGTCTTAGTTTGCTTTTTTTTTTGTAGTCTTTGTTTATTTTTGGAAATTGCATATTTCTCATTCAATTTCCTAAAAATAAAAATCATTTGGATTGGCTTGTGACTTTCAACGGCTA
>NW_025819424.1:0-1039 GCF_002878395.1 Capsicum annuum
TGATCCTTCGTGGTTTTCATATATTTTTTCATCTATTATAAATTCTTCTTTGTTCATTTTATTGTGAATAGTTCATATTGATATATATATTCTAAACTATCTATTTGTGATTCTAATTTTGATATTTCATCTTTTTGTGTATTTATTGAATTTTTACTAACTTCGGCAAATATATTATAATGTAGTCTTTTTATTCTTTTTTTTAATTCTTTACGTTTTTCAGAAATAATTTGTTTTAATTCTTTGTATTGTTGTACTTTATTCTTTTTAAATTATATTTATAATATCTTGGCGGATATCTAAATCTAATTTTATCATAATTAGGTAGTATGTGTTTCATTCTCCTAGATTTTAAATGGATTATTAATTTTGATTCAATATTAGATATTAATGTAATTAAGTAGGCTAATCTTTGTGCGTTTTCTTTTGTTTTATTTAGACTTATATATTTTGAATAATTACTAATTAAAGATTCTTTAATTTTTCTAAAAGCTTTTCTATTTTTAAATGGTCTTCGCATAATTAATTTAATAATTATAGGTAAATTCTAATAACTCTAACAATAACTCTAACATATATCTCGCTTCCGTATTTTTTGAATTATTGGGCTCTGATACCATTTGTAGGGGGGTGCGGATATGAAATAGATTCACTAGGTTATTAATTTTTAATACGTAAATAACCTGTAATAATTAATTAGAGGTGATACATTAAAATTACGATTGAAGCAGCTAAATTTTTTTTCCGAATAATAATAAGTGAAACTTTGAGGAACTTAGTATTCATTTTGAAAACTACCATTTTATTAAATATTATTAATATTATAATAATTAAATGAAATAATTTATAATAATTAATTAGGGGTGATATAGTAAAATTATGTTTGAAACAACTGAAGCAGGTAGCTGAAGCAGGACAATCCCAAGCTGCTCAACATTGACGGTTCTATTATAGAGTAAAAATAAAATAAGAACAAAAAAAATGTAGGTGTAAAAAGAAGTAAATATTGGCACATTTTGACTATATAGCAATTCTGCCA
>NW_025819425.1:0-1020 GCF_002878395.1 Capsicum annuum
TATATATATATATATATATATATATATATATATATATATAAAGACTCCATTTGGTGATGAAAATTATAATTTTTTGGTGTTGGAGTTGGAGTTGACCATGAATATAAATTAAAGTTATTTTTAAAATTTTGTGAGAGAAGTATAAGTGGAAAAAATAAAAACAAGTAAAATTTATTTTCACTTTCTTAAATACAATTGTATTTAAAATTTTCATAATCAAAAGTATCTTGTTTTTACTTTTTTCACTAGAGTAAAATAATTTTCAGCAACAACAACAAAAAAAAATTCTTCGACAAACGACTATTAAATATTTAACACTCTTAACAAATTTTTTGATTTCGCTACTGTTATAGCCTAAGATTATACTTTTTTCTTTGTGCATGTGGTTTGTTCAATTGTGATCTTAACACATAAAACTCAAATTTCAACATTTTGCATAATTACTAAAATCTAAATTTTGAATTTGTGAAAATATATAATTAGCTATCAATATATTCAATAAAAATACTTTTTTTTTTTATAAAGATACATAATTAATTTTCAATTTTGGATTTAGTTTTCGATTTTGAATCTATCGAGTTACATAGTTAGCTCTAGCTACATCCAATGAAAATATATACTAATTAGTTAAGATTTTTGAAATTATTTTGTAAGAGTGAAAATTTATTTAAATATAATAAGTTAAGGTATATGTTTATATCATTTTTGAGAAAAGACATCAAAACCCCCTAAATTTATCGCTATACGATAAATTGAATTCCGACAACTTTTCTTACTGCTATACGATTGTATATCTCATCTATGAATAATCTTGTTGAGGTAGCCTTTGAATTATGAGTACGATCTGTTTATGTGCGTTGCGTTGTGCATTTTATATTGAAAGAAGTTTCATCATTAAAAATGATGATGAATCTGAAAAAAATGGTGGAAATGGAGATCGTTAATGGTGTTTTAAATAGAAATTGAGGAGGCGGTGGTTTGAAGGATGTGTCCGTCAATGATGGTCGTTGGTGGAATTAA
>NW_025819426.1:0-3194 GCF_002878395.1 Capsicum annuum
GACAAAGTGATATGAAACATGTCAGTCAAGCTGGTTCACAGACACACTGTCTCATGTAGCTGAAACTTGTAGCAAAATCATCGATGATTAAAGACAAGCGTGCAAAAATCAAGGAAGGACCAGATGGGTGGCTAATTCAGATAAACTCAAGGAAATAAACATGTGTTGATTTAAAGAGTTGGAGTTTGGCTACAACACTAAGAAGATAAGAGTTGGAATTGAAGAAGGAGTCTCACTTGAAGTAGAATTCTATGCAATGAGAGTTCTGATTAAAGGAGGAGTTTGAAATGGCTCTTTGGAGAGCTGTGCTTAAATAGAAGATGTATTGTTTAGAATAACTTGTGCACTTGCATAGAGAGAGAAAAGGCTAAACACGAGCAAATTGAGAAAGTTTGTAATTGAGAGAATTCCGACTGAAGATTCAAGTGCTGCCAGTACAAAGAAACAGATTGATGAACTTGTTTCATAGGACAGAACTTTTGCAGTTCATGAGTCAGTTTAAATGTATTGTTCTTATTGAGTTGTAATTTATTGCTTCCCTAGATTGATTGTTTAGGAACAATACTGAGCTGAGTTAACTTTAAGTTTGGGATAACTAGAAGTGGGTTCAACAGTCAAGGGTGATTGTTAAGTTATAGGAATTAGAGTTTATGATTCCTAGTTTTTGAGTTATAAGAATTGGAGTTTATGATTCCTAGTTATTGAGGTATAGGAATTAGAGTTTATAATTCCTAGTTGTTGGTTACAAGAGTTTTATAATTAGTTGTTGTTGAAGCTCACAGTTATTTAGTGAAGTTGGGGTTAAATCCTGTAGAGGTACAGGTCGTGTTTTTTTACACCTTTTTGAGCCTGGTGTTTTCCACGTAAAAATCATTGTGTTCATTACTTCCTGTTTTACTACTTCCTTGAAACAAGTCAGACAATCCATTCCATCCATAGGAAACTCTTACGTTAAAGTCACTGGTCAATAGGGCACGTACTCTAACAAGTGGTATCAGAGAGAGGTTGTCTTAAAAAGGGCTAGCACCTAAGACAAAGTCAATATGATGAATTCCGCACCACCTACTGGTCATAGTAAAGGTCAATCCACTATTAGACCTCCACTCTTTAATGGTTCTCACTTCATTTGGTGGAAAGCTAGGATGGAAACGTTCATTCAAGGGGAAAACTACGAGTTATGGGCCAAGCTCACTGATGGTCCTACTATTCTAATAAAGTTAGAAGATGGTGAACAGGTCAAGAAGGTAAGAAGTGAGTTTACCGCTGATGACTTAGTGGCATTAAATAAAAATGCTAAGGATAAGAACATCTTAGTCTGTGGACCAGGACCGGCTGAATACAACAGAGTGTTAAACTGTACCACTGCTAAGTAAATCTGGGATGCACTGGTCAATGCACATCAGGGTACCTCTCAGGTAAGAAAATTCAGGATTGGTCTTCTCTTTACTGAATATGAAGCTTTTAAGATGAAAGAGAATGAAACCTTGCATGAAATGATGACAAGGATTACTACCTTGACAAATGAGTTGACTTCTTTGGGAAAATCCATCACTGTTGAAGAACAAGTTGAAAAGGTGTTGAGGGTGCTAGCAAAATCAAAATGGAATGTTAAAGTGACTGCTATTAGGGAGGAAAATAAGGATCTCATAGGTATGACACTAGATGAACTAGTAGGGAATCTAAGAACTTATGAAATGGAAGTTGATGGAACTAAAGAGCTAGCAGCCCCCAAGGATACCTTAGCTCTGAAGGCATCTAACAGTGATGAAGAAATTAAACTTGATGAAAAACAAGTTGCCTTTATAGCTAAGAACTTTAACAAATTCTTCAAAAAGAAGAAGGAAACAGGTAGCAAGAAATGGTCCAATGACAATCCAAATGGATACTATAAGTGTGGTAAGACTGATCATCAGATCAGGGATTTCCTATCTTGGAAATAGAATGGAGAAAGGAAAGGGATGAAAAGGAATTGAAAGAAAAAACCAAAAAGAGAAAAGAATATGCAATGGTAGCAACTTGGGGATCTGACTTAGATGATGATGAAGTTGATGAAACAACACTCATGGCTCTTGGAGATTCAGACTTGGAGGAAGAAGATGATGCTTCTGAGGTAAGTATACTTGAACTTAAAGAAAAGTTGCATTTGTTTTCTAAAACAAAACTTATTTCCTTAATGAGTGCTCTAATTGATGATTTTCAAGAATTAACTTTTGATAGGGATGGGTTATTCAACAATCTTGCAAGTCTCAAGTTTGATTTTATTGATCTAGAAACTTGTAAAAGCACTGTTGAAAAGAAAAATTGCACTCTTAAGGAACAGGTTAGCAGACTTGATTCATCAAACCTGACCCTCAAATCTGAAATCTTAAAACTGACTCTTTCTGAAAAAGGAAAAAAGGTCAAAAGTGAGGAACAAGAAAAAATTGAGTCAGAATTGACTAAGATTAAACATTAATACTTTTGTGAAAAAGAAAAGGTTAGTCAATTGAGTCAAAAAGTTTCTAAATTGAAACTTGATCTTAAAAGAGCGAATAGATGGACACATTCTTCAAGAATTATTCAAAAGTTAGGTCAAAGAACTCACAATCAAAATGCTGGGCTGGGATTTTGTAAAAGTTCTAATGCTATTAAAGATCTGTGTTATATTTGTGGTAACCAAGGGCATCCAACCACTGAATGTCCAGTTGCAGCAAAAAGCAAATCAAGAAGCATAAGCCTAGCAAAAAAACCTGATTCCATGTTAGCACAAGCTAACAAGAAGGTCAAATCTGGTCAGAGAAATAGGTTACATAACCTGTTGCCTCGATGGACTAGAAGGAACCCCATACATCCTTTTTCTCAGAAGAAAGGACCCAAGCTTATTTGGGTGCCTAAAGTTAACCCCTAATTTATTTTGCAGGTGAGAGTGAAAGGAGGCAAGCAAAATTTATACATGGATAAAGTTTGCTCAAGGTATAAGACTGGAAACAAATAAAGTTTCTTTCATTCACCACATTTAAAGAGGGAATGGATCTTTTTGGAGATGGCAAAAAAAGAGGATAACAGTGAAACTGATGAGTATGCACAGGAACATATTGTACCATCTGGCTCAACTGTTGTACAGACTGAGGGCATATTGACAAGGGGAACAATAAATCAAGAAATTGATGCATCAATAACACCAACACAAGCCGATGATAATTTTGTTGATAATT
>NW_025819427.1:0-1305 GCF_002878395.1 Capsicum annuum
ATGCTTACACATCAGGGACTCTAACCAAGTATGATCAATCATAAGGTAATGCAAAAATGTTTAGTATTACCATAATAATAAGAAAATGAATGAGAAACGTACCAACAACCTGAGGTACCAGCCTATAACTAGTCTGCCTCAAACCTTATGAAACAAGCAAACAGTAATATCCAAACAATAATAATCTAATTGTCTAGCCTAGACAAATAATAATCTGATTGGACCCACATAAGCTTGAAAGGTATTTGAAAACACTTCAAAAATAAAAACCATAACCTGTACCGATCTAGTCCTATATAAGACCTAGGTATAGGAGCCAAACACTTGTACTGGTGGTAGCCAACGTATAATTATGAATAAGTTCAAGAAAAACCCAGTACCATCAACAAATCTAGTGCCATAATGTACCAGGTATATATACCAGCTCCAACTCAATAACTGTAACACCCCATATTATTCTGGGCTCGATTCAACTTTTAGTTGTATGCATAGAGGGTGTAAGGCTTGGAAATTTCACTAAGTGTTAGGGAATTAGCCATTTTCAAGACCCCAAAACTTTGAGAATTTTTATTTATGGATTCCCGACCCCTAAACATTCGTTTTTGAGTTAATTCATGTTCAAAGAAGTATGTAGTATGCCTTAGGGGAGTTTCAGATATTTCAGGCAAGGTTTGGGGCATGTTTGGACCGTGAATCTAGTGGGTCACCACGATAAAACTATGTCACAGCCTTATTCCTGAGATTACATTCATCGTATCGCAGTAAGGGTAAACAACTACTGCAATTTGGAATGCATCGCAGTGACATTATTGTGTCCAGTTCTAATTTAAATGATTGAGGGGTAATTGGGTCTTTGCTCCCTCAACCCAAACCATCCATAAGACAAAATGGGATATCTATTTGGGCATTATTTCCCCTATTTATCTAGTTTACTCTCAAGAAAACCCTAACCTTTCCACAAGAACAAAAATTAAACTCTTTTTCCCCCAAGTAATCGAGAATTCAAGCTTTCTAAGTTCAAAAACCTTCAAGAAATCATCAAGATTAGGGTTTCACTCCCAAGTGAAGAAACATAAGATATGTGGAACTATCCTAATCCTCATGGGCATATTTTATTGGTTCTGATAAGTTTTAAAGGTATGGAATTCTGTATATAAGAAAGGTTTTGAGAACACTTTAAAGTATCATGAACCCATTTCGATGAGATTTTCATAAAGTTTTCCTTCAATTTGAATCATATTCATGTGTTTAGACATTATGAATTTTGAGGATTTACATGAGAGCAAGATTTATGAAACATTCCTC
>NW_025819428.1:0-1490 GCF_002878395.1 Capsicum annuum
TGACTAGGAGAGAGGTCATATTTGTGCAATTTTGAATAGTTAAAGGTCATATTTGTGCACTGTCAAAGTTTTGCTTTTTATGTTAAAACGACGTCGTTTTCATTATTATTATTATTATTATTATTATTATTATTATTATAATAATAATTTTTTTATTTATTTCTGTAGTAGCAGCACTTAATTTTTTTTTAATTTAAAAAAATATTAATATTATTACTATTTTATTTATTTCTATAGCAGCAGTATCTAGCTTTTTTTTAATTAAAAAAAACAGCCACTAGCAGGGATCGAACTCGCACAGTAGGCTGAAGGAAGCGCCCAAGAGGAGAAAATAACACCACTGGGCTATCTAAGTGCCTTGTTTCATGTGGTTCAACATTAATATACGTACATAAATATATATTTTCTATCTTATATTTATACAACGTAATTTTTTTACCAAGGGGGTTAGGGTGAACCCCATGGCAACCACATAGGTCTGCCCCTCATTAATTTAATGATGTTAATTTAATAACACTTTAATTATGTTAATTTGATAATGTTAGTTTAATATAATACTACTACTATCCTTAATAGCATTAATTTAATAATGTTTTATTAAAACTATAATTTTTTTATTAGTATAGTTTCATCTTTAATTTAATATTTAAATAAATAATATTTAGATATATTATATAACTTAAATTTATCTTCTGCTTTATAATATATATACATACCCCGCTCAATTTTTTGTATGAGGCTGACCCGCCTAATTAATAAATCTTCAATATTGCTCTTTTTCCGCAATGACAAAAGAAATTAGATGCCATTTTTATCTTTGAGCCAAAAATAATTAAAAAATAATAGTGAATGGTCATTTAAAGGTCATGTTTGTGCAGTTTTGAATAGTTAAAGGTCATATTTGTGCACTATCAAAGTTTAAGGTCATATTTATGTATTATGCCCTTAGATTTTAAACTGGACGCACCCAATTTTGCGTGTTGAACATGCCTTTTGCCATATAGGATTGGAGGTTATATTTGTGTAGTTTTTAATAGTTAAAGGTTATATTTGTGCACTGTCAAAGTTTAAGGTCAAATTTATAATTTGGTGTCAAGTTTAAGGTCATTTTTATGTATTAACTCCTTTAAAAAGCTGTATCAACTTTTGTCACATAAAATGGATCAATAAAACTCTGGTTATAGAGTTTCCCATGAAAGTGTTCATTCACAATATTGTATTTTGAGGTATGTATTTTAAAATAGACCCATTTGAATAGAGGCTCCGAGATTCTGCCATGGAACCACTATAGCAGTAGCCTTATTTAACTAAAAATCATTGCAAGGGTAAATTTACCTTCGCAACAGTATAACGTAGTTTTTTGTTTTAAAAATCAAAAACGCATTTTTCATTCAACTTTTTTGAAAAATGAACCAAGGCTTTTGGGAAGGTGATTTTTGCAAATATTTTGAATTTTCATTTTTTGAGGTAAGATTCCTTAATATTTTAAA
>NW_025819429.1:0-1127 GCF_002878395.1 Capsicum annuum
TCATGAAGATTCGAATCAAGATTCTAAAGAAATTGCATCTTTCATTTGTATTTTTTATTTTTGTTAGTCATTTGAATGTAAAAAACATAAGTCGTGAAGCGGAAACTTGACGGAACTTCACTCGACCTTTAACTCTTCCTCTCACCTTTTTACCTTTGATCTACACGTGACCTAATTCCTTTATAACCTGGGATAGGTAGGAGGTCCAAAACCAGGACTCAATCACATCTTTTCTGTGATTTTAATTTTATTTTATTCTTACTTTTCGAATAATCGAAGGGTCAAAAATCATAATCTTGTCTACTTCTTTGTATGAAAACTCTTCAAGATTCCACATAAAGAGGGGAAAAATGTAGACACATGATTTTTGATCCTCCCTAAATTTTAATTTATTTATCTTTATTAAATATTTATATCGATCCAATATTATTTTAACTCTTGTTTCATTATTTATATAAATTTTAGTTAAAAATAAACAAATAAATAAATAAATAAAGTTAATTTTGGGTTATTTTATTTTATTTTATTTTATTTTTATTTCTTAAAAAATAACAATACAAAAATTTCAAAAATATATTTTTCTTTTAAATTTTTAATAAAAAAATAGTAGTCATAATACTGCCATAATTATATTTATTTAAGGCCATTTATAAACTTTTATTGTATTTTCTGAAAATGTAAAAGTTAATTAGTTATATTTATATTTACTATTATTTTATTTATTTATTCATTATTTATTATTATTAATAGACCTAATTTTTTTTAAAATTTAAATTCCCCCTTATTTGATAATTTTTAAATGTTACCTCCTAAGAGTTCCCCTATTTAAGGACTCTTCCCACCCAGAAAGAGGTATGTAGATGGGATCAGAAAAACCAGACAGTAAAAAAAAATCAGAGAAAATAGAGAGTGAATATCAGTAAAAGTAAAACAGAGAAGAAAACAAATAAGAGAAAGAGTTGTTATTCGAGTCTCATATTTCCGTTCAAGGATCTGGTGACAACATCTTGCTTTTGTATTCAATTAAAATTGACATTTAGGTTTTATTTCAATTATATTTCATTTTATGTTATTAATTTGACTGTGAAAAAGCATGAATGGAAATGTTTAAGTAGTTTTTCTGCATT
>NW_025819430.1:0-3892 GCF_002878395.1 Capsicum annuum
TTAAATCTATTCCCTTTTTGCTTGCAGCCAAGAGCAGACATATAAACTCGAAAGAGTTGCATTAAATTCAATCCCTTTTTGCTCTTGCGATGAAGGATAGTGAGTATGTGATGGTGAGTTTGATTCTCCCAAAATTTACTCTAATTTTTTCATTCTATTTTTTTTTTTTCATTTTATTCAATTGTTCTTTTTCCCTTCAGCATAACATGTATTACATCTTCAGGAAGATTGTTGTTTATTTCTCACGACATGGATTTGAAATCATTTTTGATTTTTTTCTTTTATATCTCATTTGGTTATTAGAGGATAACATCTATTCACATTGTTAGAGTTGTGACCCGAATTTTGGTTGATGGACCTTTATGTTTTTGGGCCTAGGACCTATTTGTACGCACATAAGGGCGATTTAGTGAGTTATTTTATCATTGAGAATATTCAGCCTTCTCCACATTATACTCTCTTCATTATAGTGAAACCTCCTCTGCCTCTGCCCGTGATTTTTTCCACAAGGGTTTTCACGTAAATTTGTGTATTGTTCTTGTTTTCTTTTACTTGTGGTTTACTTATTCTATCCGAATCATCACAAACTGATATCAAAGCCCAGGTTTGGGTGTGTTGGAGTAGTGGACTGCGTTTGGTGAGAAGTTCCCGATGTGACAACAAGACTAGAGATCTGCAGGTGGTGCCTTGTGTCGAAATCCTTTTTGGCGATTGGTGATCAGGCAGCGTGTCGCATTAGGTGATAACGGCGGTACAAGATGTTTGGCAAATCATGTGAAGTGACCTAGTAGTTGAGATCTACGTTTGATGCCTTGTGTCGAAAGTCTTCTTGACAAAAGGTGCTCAAGCGGCGTGTCCTATCGGTTGGTAGTGGCGGTACGGGGAGGTCACAAGTGATGTGGTCTTGGTTTAAGGGGGGAGGGGTTTTAGGGAAGCAAAAGCAACCCCACATCGGTAAAATAGAGGGAACATGTCCAATATTAAAAGTGTCACCCAACTCCACTAGTATGAGGCCTTTTGAGAGATACCCAAAAACAAATCCGTGAGGACTTAGCCCAAAGCGGACAATATCATACCAGTACGGAGCTTGGGTGAAGTTACACGCGGTCCCAACAACTGGTATCAGAGCTTGGTTGATTTTTTTCTCGGGGATGGCAACCGTGAAGTATGATATTCTGCTATTGGATCGCACACTAGATTTTCATTATGGCAGGTTAGGATGCGGGTTGTGCTTGCGTAGATGGATTTGAATGATGCTCTATTAGGGTTTTCTAAGATGCCCTCATTATGGACGGACGAGGAAAAGAGGCATAAGGATCGGAAGGCTCTATCTCAGATCCAACTTCATTTATCTAATCAGATTCTACAAGATGTTTTGAAGGAGACCACTACAACTGCATTGTGCTTGAAATTGGAATCTTTATGCATGACAAAGAGCCTAACAAGTAAGTTGCATCTCAAATAGCGGCTTTATTCTCATCGTATGTCTGAGGGCGCATCTTAGGAATATCACCTATCTGTCTTTAAAGAAATCAGGTTAAGTACGATGAGGAAGATTTAGGGTTGATTTTGTTGTGTTTGTTGCCTGCATCATACAGGACCTTTAGGGATACAATTTTATATAGTCGTGATTCCCTGACGATTGATGAAGTCTACGATGCATTGTTCTTTAGGAGAAGATGAAGCATCTTGTGAATGGGTCGGAGACTCAAAGAGATAGTCTCATCATTCGAGAAGGAAGGACTTATGAGAGAAATTCTGGGGGTAATGACAGTAATAGGTCAAAATCTATAAATAGAAACAAAACCTGTAATTACTGCAAGAAGAAGGGCTATATCAAATCCAAGTGTTAAAAGCTACAGAATAGAGAGAAAAAAGAAGTTCCAAAATGAAGGGAAACCAACCAGAGAAGTTCGGTGAAGCCAGTTTTGTGGAAGATGGCGGTAGTGATGGAGAACTCTTGGTAGTTTCTGACTGTAACTCCAAACCCTGTGAGGATTGGATTCTTGATTCAGCTTGCATGTTTCATATGTGTCGTAATCGGAATTGGTTTACAACATATGAAATAGTTTCTAAAGGTGTTGTGTTGATGGGAAATAACACCCCTTGTAAGATAGCTGGTACTGGAACAAAGATATTTGATGGGGTTGTGAGGACACTCGGTGATGTGTGGTATGTCCCAAACCTGAAGAGAAATCTTATTTCCTTAAGTACCCTTGATTCGAACGATTATAGGTATACTGGTGAAGGTGGAGTCCTAAAGGTTACTAAAGGTGAACTTGTTGTGATGAACAGACAGAGAAAGTCTGCAAATTTGTATGTGATGTAAGGTTCTACTGTTACAGGCAATACAACTGTTTCTACCTCTTCTCTATCAGAAAGTGACATTGCTAATCTTTGGCATATGCGACTAGGGCATATGAGTGAAAATAGGATGACTGAAATAATAAGGAGAGGACCTCTTGATGGGCAGGGTATTACCAAATTAAAGTTATGTGAGCACTGCGTATTCGAAAAGCAGAAGAGAGTCAGATTCACTAAAGGCATCCACTCAACTAAGGGCATACTTGATTATATTCATTCTTATCTCCGGGGTCCTGCTAGAGTACGTTCAAGAGGAGGCGCTAATTATTTTTTGACTATTATTGATGACTATTCTAGAAAAGTTTGGGTATTCTTTATGAAGAAAAAGAATGATGTGTTTCCTACTTTCAAGGAGTGGAAGACTATGATTGAAAAACAGACAGGGAAGCAGGTAAAACTCCTTTAGACCGATAATGGCTTAGAGTTCTGTTCTAATGAATTTAATACTTTATACAAGTCAGAAGGAATTGTGAGGCACTTTACAGTTCGTCATACTTCGCAGCAGAATGGTATGGCCGAACGAATGAATAGGACTATGATAGAGAAGGTGCGTTGTATGCTCTCTAATGTTGGTTTACCCAAGTGTTTTTGGGCTGACACTGCTTTTAGAACTTGTCTTCTTATTAACCGCTCTTTCTCAGTCGCGATTGATAAAAATACTCCACAAGAGGTATGGTCTGGTACTACTGCTAGTTATTCTGATTTGAGGATATTTGGATGTCCTGTGTATGCTCATGTTAATAATGGAAAGTTGGAAACTAGATCTGTCATGTGCTTATTTATGGGTTATAAGGCTGGTGTTAAAGGTTATAAGCTTTGGTGTCCAGAAAGCAGACATTTATAATTAGTAAAGATATTGTGTTTGATGAAACTTCCATGCTTCGGGCTCTCTCCGAATCAAGTGCTTCACCCCCTGATGAGCTTAATGACATGAATCAGCGAAAGTCATTCACCCATGTTGAATTGAAAATTGGAGCAGAGTATACAGCAGTGCTTACCTCTCAGTCTAGATCGGAGATATAGAGTGATACTATTTATTCTTCACCACCAGTGAAGCCACAATATTCTATTGCTAAAGACAGGCCTAAAAGAGATATTAGACCTCCTCAGAAGTATGCTGAAGCTGATCTGGTTGCTTATGCATTGAGTGAAGCATAAGGTATTGATTCTGGTAAAGATCTTTCTTCCTACTCAGAGGCAGTTAGATGTGATAATTTTTGCCGATGGATGATTGCTATGTAGGAAAAGATGGAATCACTTCATAAGAATGGCATATGGGATTTGGTGAGATTGCCTAAAGATAAGAAAGTTGTCCGTTACAAGTGGGTATTTAAAAAGAAAGAAGGAACATCAAGAGTTGAAGATGATAGGTGCAAAGCAAGACTAGTTGCTAAAGGTTACAGTCTGGTTCAAGGTATTGACTTCACAGATGTGTTTTCTCCTATTCTAAAGCATAGTTCGATTTGACCATTGCTTGGTAGTGTGGCCAGGCATAATCTTGATCTTGAGCAGTTGGATGTCAAAACTG
>NW_025819431.1:0-1766 GCF_002878395.1 Capsicum annuum
TGAGACAACTTAAATCAAACCAAGAAAAAAATTTTAAAAAAAATAAAAGTTGAGAGACAAATGAGCATGAAAAGTTTAAAAACATTTAAGGTGTAGAGGGGTAATGTAACACCTCTCATTTTTGGGCTAGAATTCGAACAATTGTTCCTACGTGTATAAGCTCTAATCTCATTATTTATATATGAATATAAGTGTCATGATTATTAGTATAGTGTGAAGAGTGCTTTTGAGGTGAAAAATGTTCATAGGAAACACTTAGAGCAAAGTTGAGTTAAGAGCTTTTGATTTCACTAAATTTTGATATTCGATCCTACAAGGGTCAACTTTGAACGTGTATAACTTATGGAATATGTGGAATTTTAGGGATCAAGACCCACCAAATTATATATAATTGAGCCATCTGTCCAACCCATCCAATTTTGCCTTAATCCGATACCTGAGCAAAAAGTTATGACCATTTTTGTGAGGAACCATTAAGGATCCGCGATTTTGATATGGCACGGATCTTATGCTCCGCGATAAGCAATGTGGCACGGACCATGTTCAGAAATGCTAAAACCCTTGTTTCTCTTCAGTTTTTCAAGGGTAAACAAGTCATTTACATGCTAAACTTTCCTATGACTGATATAAACATGATTTTGTCATTCCATAATCCCAAATACATCAAATACACAATATTTTTTCCTCCCAAGTCCTCAAGAACATCAAGCAAGGGTTTCTTCAAAGAATTCATCTCCAAAGGCTCCAAATCTAAGTTTCCTTTCAAGAAGTCATGAAATTCACGTAGGTGGGTATTTAATGAGGATCTCCTTTCTTTCTTATGCCCAAAATTATAATTTTTACTTATAAATTTTATGATTCCGTAAACTAGGTTCCATGAAAAGCGTAAATTCTATGATCTCTCAATGTAATTCTTGAGTTCAACCATGAACAAGTGTTTCCTCATAAATTCAGGCATTCTTTCATACTTTAATCATGATAATTCGTTACATTGATGAAATTGTTGGATTCTTGAGTTTAAGTCATGAAATTTCTTATCATGTCATTATTTTGAAATTATCTTATTTAACTGTATTTTGAAACATTGGTGGGTTATGAACACTCGATACCTAGATGATCATGCATGCTATGATTTTTCAAGATTTCAAGCTATTCATACCATGTTTGTACCATGAAATTTATAACATTTTTATAATGAGAACTCACCAGTATGATATCATCCTAAATATATCAGTAACATGTTCATGATTACCTCAGATTATGCATGCACTATTACTTTTAGAATACCACATTTGAGCAAATCAGTTATCAGTGCATGTACTAGTTTATATTTCCGTGTCAGCCAGTTAGGAGTAGAACTTAGCACCGAGTGAATTTAGGGATGAAGGCTTTCCTGCCACTCAAGGGTGAGATCTTCCGTAAAAATCTCTGAGTTCCAGAACTATGTACCCAGCGTAGGTATGAGAGGTCTTCCTGCCATCAGAGGGTTGATGCTCTCTTAAGGACACCTTCCAGTCGAGGGTGACACCGTAGTCCTTTGAAACACTATTTTAGTGGATCTACATAGCCAGTGTCAGTACCCATGATAAGGTATTGACACCCTTCCAACTGAGGTTACAGTTTGGACCCCAATTAGCATAGATTGAGCATGTCGGTAAAATATTAGCTCCCACAGTTTCAGTCCAGTATTCATATTATATCAGCTCAGATATGCATGACCAAGTGTTAAGTTTATCAGTTATTCAGTTATTTAGTTTTACAGATTA
>NW_025819432.1:0-1002 GCF_002878395.1 Capsicum annuum
TAGAGCCCTGTCGCAGGTTCATAAAATCTTCCACCTTTGCCTCCCTCATCTCCAAAGGGAAAAACTTATCCAGGAATGCATCCTGAAACTCTTGCCAAGTTGTAGGGATAGCTCTCTCACCTCTACTTTTCTCCAAGCAACAACCCAGTCATAAGCAAGGTCTTTCAACCTATACGAAGCCAACTCCACACTATGTTTCTCAGATACATGCATCACCTAAGTAATCTTCTGTACTCCTCTAAAAATAACTGTGGATCTTCATCAGACTTGGACCCATAGAATTCTGATGGATTCATCTGCATAAAGTGATGGATCCTAGAAGTAGCTGAATCACCACCCTGCAGCTGTGGAGCTAGGGTCAGGTTGGCCTGAACATTTGCAGTAACAGCTTGGGCCAGCACCTAAAAGGATGCTTGAAATTCACCATGAGACACGTTTTCATTCAATGGGTCAGCAGGTTGAGGTTGCTGACCATCATTATTTCTTCTCGCTCGACATGGAGGCATATTTTTGAAAGAGGAAAGCACAAATCAATAGCAGAGAGAGACACTTTAAGCACGATAGACTTCTAAAAGAAAGAATCATACTTTTTCCTAAAACGTCTTGTAGCCTCTTGCTTATAGATGTGGCGCACTACACACCAATGATCAAGACTCTACTTAACGCGGCTTGTCAGACTCCCTAGGACACCTTAAAACCTTAGGCTTTAATACCAAGTTTGTAATTCCTCGAAAATGGGTTGCGAAGCGTCACACGGTGCTTGAGGCTACAAGTAGTCCCAAGCTAACCCTTTGAGCCATTTTCATTTAGTTCAACACGAATCGATGGAGTTTCTATAAATAACCCTTAAATATCAACAGAGAAATCATCATCCAAGAATAAAAGAATTTTAGAAAGATAACAAAATATTACTTATTAGTCAACTCCCAACATCTATACTAGTCTGACAAGCCTCTAAGAGAATCAATAAAACCAGTGAGCCACTGAGACATGCCCCAACTG
>NW_025819433.1:0-2165 GCF_002878395.1 Capsicum annuum
GGGTAGAAACTAGGATAGGCTCAGGAATAATCTCAGGACTTATTTCAAAATTCACAGTAATCAAAGGTGTAACATATGAGAAACTGGATCCAGGATCCTACAAAGCATACACATCAAACAGAAATATACGAAGCATACCAGTAACAACATCGAGAGAGTCCTCCTATTCCTGGTGGTATGGTAAAGCATAGAATCTATTCTGGCGCTGCCCGCCAACATTGTTAGAAGAGGCACCCTGAGCTGGGGCTGGGCGAGTTACTGGAACTGAAGCACTAACAGTCTGAGTTCGGGACTGAGGGCTATAGTCACGGTGCCCTTGTCTATCCTGTGGACAATCTCTAACTATGTGACCTATGTCACCACACCAGAAACAACCTCTCTTCTCACCCGAACACTCAATTGAATGAGCCCTACCACACTTAGGACACAGGGGATGATTTGTCTAACTGCCAACACTGTACTGGGACCTGGATGCATATGACCTACTATCTTGCTCCTACTTACCTCTAGGCACGGGAGCACTAGTAGATGATGGTGCTGGCATAGATGAAAAATCCTGATACTAAGGGCGACTCTTTCCCTGCAATCTAGTCTAACCCTTTCTGTGATGCTCGAACCTAGCTCTCTTATTCCTTTTTATTCTATCTCTCCCTTTTACCTTGTCTTCCTCAATCTATTGGGCATGAGTCATTAGCTTAGAAACATTCATCTCACTATTCAGCATAGCAGACCTATACTCCTTAACCACATAGCTAGACACTCCAGTCACAAACTTACTCATACTAGCCCAATTATCAGCCACTAAGTCAGGAGCATACTTGGCCAACTAATTGAACTTTAGACAGTACTCCCTAACAGTCATAGAGCCCTATCACAGGTTCATAAACTCTTCCACCTTCACCTTTCTCATCACTAAAGGGAAAAACTTATCCAGGAATGCATCCTAGAACTCTTGCCAAGTTGTAGGGATAGCTCCCTCACCTCTACCTTTCCTCTAAGAAACAACCCAATCATAAGCAAGGTCTTTCAACCTATATGCAGCCAACTCCACACTATGTTCCTCAGATACATGCATCACCTGAGTAATCTTCCATACCTCCTCTAAAAACCACCATGGATCCTCATCAGACTTGGACCCATAAAATTCCGGCGAATTCATCCGCATAAAGTCATGGATCCTGGCAGCAGCTGAATCACCTCCCTGCTGCTGTGGAGTCGGGGCCATCATTATTTCTTCTCACTTGACATGCA
This sequence comes from Capsicum annuum, assembly GCF_002878395.1. NCBI lineage: Eukaryota > Viridiplantae > Streptophyta > Magnoliopsida > Solanales > Solanaceae > Capsicum > Capsicum annuum. Next base: position 1,252 of record NW_025819433.1, read on the forward strand.
AACATATTTCTGAAAGAGGAGAGCACGAATCAATAGCAGAGAGAGACACTTTAAGCATGCTAGATTTCTGAAAGAAAGAATCATACTTTTTCCTAAAATGTCTTGTAGCCTCTTGCTCATAGATGTGGCGCGCTACACACCAATAATTAAGACTCTACTTAACGCGGCTTGTCAGACTCCCTAGGACACCTTAAAACCTTTGGCTTTGATACCAAGATTGTAATGCCCCAGAAAACGGGTCCCGAAGTATCACACGGTGCTTGAGGCTACGAATAGCCCCAAGCTAACCCTTTGAGCCATTTTTATTCAGTTCAACACAAATCAACGAGGTTTCCATAAATAACCCTTAAATATCAACAGAGTAATCATCATCCAAGAATAAAAGAATTTCAGTAAGATAACAAAATACAACTTATTAGTCAACTCCCAACCTCTATACTATTCTGACAAGCCTTTAAGAAAATCAATAAAACCAGCGAGCCATTGAGATATGCCCCAACTGACTCATACTCAGTTATCAAATGTAAAAAATTCTGTGAAACCAACATCAGACATCACGTTCTCGGAACATAAGGACTCACCATAAAAGAGGATGTAGAATAGTGTGCCCGAAGAATCACTTACGAACCTAGAACTGAGCACCTGAACCTATATTCTGAGAAAACACAGCCTACATCTGAAGATGTGGGTCAGTACCATGAAAAGAAACCGAGTGTATGGAGGTGCATGCAGTTGTATAAACATCATCATCATAAATATTTATAAGAAATATGCAAGATGTATGAAAGACTCACATAGCCCGAAGAAAATCATCATAATCATGAGAGGATAAAATAAGTACAATAACACATGTGAGTCATCACATAATTTGTCAATCACTTTCAGTTCATCAAGAATATCAATTCTCGTAATGT
>NW_025819434.1:0-3298 GCF_002878395.1 Capsicum annuum
CGGGAGAACACCAGTATATCATCGATGAACACTATGACAAACATATCTAAATATGGTCTGAACACTCAATTCATGAGGTCCATGAAAGCTGCGGGGGCATTAGTTAACCCGAAAGACATAACAAGAAACTCAAAATGGCCATAACAAGTTCAAAAAGCGGTTTTTGGGATGTCACACTCCCTAACTTTGAGTTGATGATAGCCGGAACGAAGGTCTATCTTTGAGAAATAACTTGCACCTTGCAATTGGTCAAACAAATTATCTATTCTTGGAAAGGGGTACTTATTTTTTATGGTGACTTTATTCAGTTAGCGGTAATCAATGCACATACGCAAAGAGCCATCTTTTTTTCTCACAAACAACACAGGAGCCCCCAAGAAGAAACACTGGGCCTTATGAAACCCTTATCTAGTAGATCTTTGAGTTTCTCTTTCAGCTCCTTAAGTTCTGCAGGGGTCATACGGTAAGGAGGAATAGAAATGGGTTGAGTATCAGGAAGAAGATCAATCCTGAACTCTATCTCTCTATCAGGAGGTATCCCTGGGAGATCATCTGGAAAGACATCAGAAAACTCATTGACGATTTTAACAGACTGAAGAGTTGAAGTCTCAGACTTAGTGTCTTTGACTTTAACCAAATGGTAAATACACCCCTTGGAAATAAGTTTTCTAGCTTTGAGGTAAGAGATAAAATGACTCTTGGGTGACACAGAATTCCCAGACAACTCAAACACGGATGCACCCAGAAATTGAAACTTGACCACTCATCTCTGACAATCAGTAGAGGCATAAGAAGAATACAGCCAATCCATACCCAAAATCACATCAAAATCTACCATGTCTAACTCAATCAGATCAGCCAACAAGACTCTATGAAGAATGGTAACAGGACACTTTTTATACACTTTTTGGGCAACAATCGAATCACCCACTAGGGTAGAAACTAGGATAGGCTCAGGAATAATCTCAGGACTCATTTCAAAATTCACAGCAATCAAAGGTGTAACATATGAGAAACCGGATCCACGATCCAACAAAGCATACACATCATACTGAAATATATAAAGCATACCAGTAACAACATCAAGAGAGTCCTCCTATTCCTGGCGGAACAGTAAAAAATAGAATATATTCTGGCAATGCCCGCCAGCATTTCTAGAAGAGGCACCCTGAGCTGGGGCTGGGCGAGTCGCTGGAATTAGAGCACTAACAGTCTGAGTTTGGGTGTGAGGGCGATAGTCACAACACCCTTGTCAATCCTGTGGACAATCTCTAACTCTGTGACCCATGTCACCACACCGAAAACAACCCCTCTTCTCACCCCAACACTCACTCGAATAAGCCCTACCACACTTAGGACACAGGGGACGATGTGGATTACTGCCAGCACTGTACTGGGACCTGGATGCATATGACCTGCTACCTTGCTCCTGCCTACCTCTAGGCACGGGAGCACTAGTAGATGATGGTGCTTGCATAGACGAACGATCCTGATACTGAGGGTGACTCCCTTCCTGCGATCTAGTCTGACCCTGTCCGTGCTGCTTGGTCCTAGCTCTCATATTCCCTCTCATTCTATTTCTCTCCTTAATCTTGTCGGCCTCAATCTATTGGGCATGATTTATCAGCCTAGAAAGATTCATCTCACTATTCAGCATAGCAGACCTACACTCCTTAACCATATAACTAGACACTCCAGTCATATACTTACTCATACTAGCCTGATTATCAGCTACTAAGTCAGGAGCATACTTGGCCAACTAATTGAACTTTAGACAGTACTCCCTAATAGTCATAGAGCCCAGTCATAAGTTCATAAACTCTTCCACCTTTGCGTCCCTCATCTCTAAAGGGAAAAACTTATCCAGGAATGCATCCTGGAACTCTTGCCAAGTTGTAGGGATAGCTCCCTCACCTCTACCTTTCCTCCAAGCAACAACCTAGTCATAAGTAAGGTCTTTCAACCTATGCACAGTAAACTCCACACTATGTTCCTCAAATACATGCATCACCTGAGTAGTCTTCTGCACCTCCTCTAAAAACAACCGTGGATCCTCATCAGACTTGGACCCATAGAATTCTGGCAGATTCATCCACATGAAGTCACGGATCTTAGCAGCAGCTGAATCACCTCCCTACTGTTGTGGAGTCGGGGCCGGGTTGGCCTGAACATTTTTAGTAACAGCTTGGGCCAGCGCCTGAAAGGCTGCCCAAAATTCAGCATGAGACACTTTTTCATTCAATGGTCAGCGGGTTGAGGTTGCTGACCATCATTATTTCTTCTCGCTCAACGTGGAAGCATATTTATGAAAGAGGAGAGCACAAATCAATAGCAGAAAGAGACATTTTAAGCATGATAGATTTCTAAAAGAAAGAATCATACTTTTTCCTAAAACGTCTTGTAGCCTCTTGCTCATAGATAAGGCGTGCTACACACCAATGATTAATACTCTACTTAACACGGCTTTTCAGACTCCCTAGGACACCTTAAAACCTTAGGCTCTGATACCAAGTTTGTAACACTCCAAAAAATAGGTCTCAGAGCGTCACACGATGCTTGAGGCTACGAGTAGCCCCAAGCTAACCCTTTGATATATTTTCATTCAGTTTAACACAAATCAATGGGGTTTCCATAAATAATCCTCAAATATTTAAAGAGTAATCATCATCCAAGAATAAAAGAATTTCAGAAAGATGATAAAATACGACTTATTAGTCAACTCCCAACATCTATACTAGTCTGACAAGCCTATAAGAAAATCAATAAAACTAGCGAGCCATTGAGACATGCCCCAACTGACTCATACTCAGTTATCAAATGCAAATAATTTTATGAAACCAACATCATACATCACATCCTCGAAACATGAGGACTCACCACAACAGAGGATGTAGAACGGCGTGCCTGAAGAATCACTGTTGAACCTGGAACTGAGCACCTAAACCTACATTCTGAGAAAATGCATCCCACATCCGAAGATGTGAGTCAGTACCATGGAAAGAAATCGAGTATATGGGCGTGTATGAAGTTGTATAAACATCATCATCATAAATATTTATAATAAATATGCAGGATGTATGAAAGACTCACATAGCCCAAAGAAAATCATCATAATCATGAAAGGATGAAATAAGTACAATAACACATGTGAGTCATCATATAATTTTTCAATCTCTTTTAGTTCATCAAGAATATCAATTCTCATAATGTAAATATTATTTAAATCTTTTGAAAGAATAACTTTCACAATTCCACTTTCAAATCACTTCACCATTCACCATAGACACAAGGTAACACA
>NW_025819435.1:0-3331 GCF_002878395.1 Capsicum annuum
ATAGATGACAAGATATCTGCTATGCAAAAGTCTACACCATCGCCAGACATGTTTGCTTGGGAGCAATTCTTCTGAAGATATCTGTTGATGTCTTCTGAAGAATTGCTCCATGGCAAGCATGTCTGGCGATGGTGTAGACTTTTGCATAGCAGATATCTTGTCATCTATATTGGAGAAGAGCGATCAGCAGAAAGGCTGAGAGATTGAGCTCATTCGATTTGTGCACTAACTCAGTCATTTTTTTATAGAGTAATGAGCTTAGAGTTACGTAATGTTTGATAGGCTTGGTAGAGCCGGTTTAGATCACACGCTACATAACTCCATGCTTACTAATTTATCAAATTAGTTAAGCAATATGTATGGAGCAACACTAGATAAAAGTGTGTTGTTCAACTGTTGGGACCACATCTTCAATGTGCATCAACACATTTTGACCTAAAACAAACACAGAGACCCTCTATGTATCCTTTAAGGCTTCTGAAGAAAGTGTTCTGAAGGGCTTCTACAATGCCACAAGTTTGAAGGTAGTGTTCCAAATCGAGCTCACAAGAGACGAGGAACTCCTTACCAACTTTAAAGATAGCAACGACCAGCTTGAATACAGAATCAACAAGCTGGAGGCAAGCTTGAAAATTATCGGGATTCACATACTATAGCAAGTATCTGATCTTCTCCAAGGAATGTTGAAAGCATGTCAAGGCAAGAAAACACAATCAATTATAACCATATTTCTAAAGAAGCAATGATACTCTATTTGCCTTTTAATCTCGTTTGTGGTTCCGATCAGGTCAACGACAGTGGACCTGATCAAAAACACAAATAAGAAAGCATGGGATGAAATTTAAAATTCAAAAATTTGCCGCCTTCGCTTAGATTCCTTATTTTAACTATAGTTGTTGTAGGCATAAGCTTTCTAGACTTTTTGTACATCATTTCAACCCTCGATGCCTGTGAGGCTTCTTTGTTGGTCTTCTCCTATTTTCTATCTAGGTGATAATCCTGACCACACAGCTCCCTAGCAAAGTGTTCAGATGCATTATTTTTCTTTAAGAGACACAACAGATGAAATAACATTACCGGATACACTTTTATATTTGCACTTGATTCAAATCTAGCATCTGTTAAGATAATTCCACCGGCCAGATTCGTTAGAAGTTGTATCTACCCTATGTCTCTTCTTCAAATAGCTCTCAAATGATATAGTCTTCCATCAACCACCCATTTTCCTTTGAAAGCATTCTCCTATCGCACATTCTGGCATTTAATCATCACCCCAAGTGAGCAACCCATCCATATAAATTTTGGGTAGGGAATAACTATACTGGTTTTTCATTCTTATTAGATGCAGTACTAAGCTTCGAAGGCCCTTTAAGGGTCCAATGCACCCTAAAAGTTAGTCCAATCACAATTGAATCTCTTTACAATGATACAAAAACTAGATCCCTTCACAATGCTTGACAAACAAACATGAGCAACAACTAACATTAAATCTTAATAGGCTATCAGAACCATATTCATAGTCCTTCAGCCTTATCAGTTTGGACCTACCAAACTTAACTGTAAAATTGTAGACATCTTGTTTGAATGATCTATGACTAATCAGTAAAAGCAGCATTCACAAAATTAGTGTACTCTGTGTGTGTTTCCACAATAACATTATCAGTAATGCATACCTGCCACATATGAAGTGGTTCCATCTGCAAGCAGCTTATTCCTCTAATCACATCTTTACTGTAGCCTCTTGCGATAGTCCGTCAAAAGTTGATTAAATGTCAGTTCCTTATATCTACAAAGAAGAGGAAAAAAATTGATGTCATAAAAATCACATTATCCATCTGTTGCAACAGATGTGGAGTCTATTACAACAGATGTGGAGTCTATTGTAACAGATATGGAGTTTGATGAAATACATCAAACTAGCCTTTTTAGAGGTTTTATTTTTTCCAACAGTTTCTCCATCTGTTGCAACATCAACAACAGCATAAACATCAACAAAAAAGAAATAAACACATTTGTTCCAACAACATCATCAACAACAAAGAAGCAACATCTTTTATTCCAGAACCATCAACAACACCACACCACAAGTTCCAACAATGTCAAACCCACCAACAACATCAATAACTGCATAAAAAATAATGAAACAAATAAAATACATACAAAGAAAATGATACTGCCAACAACGTTTTTAAACTTCTCCCAACAGATGACTTTTTTCTCATATTATAATAAAAATTCTCGAATTGTTTATTCAACACTTACAAGTTCCTTAAAAAAATTTAATAAATATGATATGGGTAAATAGTAATTAAATAAAAAATAGATATAAATAACTTGCAATGAAGAAGACGAGAATGAAAGAGCAATAATGAATGATATCTTAATATCAAAAAGGGGATCAAAATAGAAATTTAAGTTGAGGAAAGATATGGATGGGTTTAGATCTAAAAAGAACTTTATGAGAAGAGAAGAGAAAAGAGAGAAAAAAGGTTGTGACCCTAAAGAAGAGAGAGAAAAAAGATGAGAGTTGAATAAAATAAACCGCAGCTGAAGAAAGAGATAAGATAATTTCTATAATTGTATTGTGTACGTAGACGTGGTGGTTTTCAATATTCATTAATTAATATTCATTAATTTTATTAGTAATCTGAGGGGCAAGAGAAAGACTAAGACTACTGACATTGAAAAGACAAGACAAGACTGCTCAATGAACTCACTTTTGAGATATCCAAGAAATATTTTTTACCGCCTTTAGTAGTAAGTACTACTACTTGATATTGTCTACTCGGACCAGAAGCTTCTTGCTTTAAAATTAAAAGAGAAAAAAAGATTTTCAAATAGATATGTCATCTATTGCAACATATATAAATATTTGTTTAGAAATCCGAACAGCTCAGTCATCTGTTACAACAGATATAAATATCTATTAAAATCCCAATAGCTCAGTCATTTGTGATAACAAATGAAAATGTTCATTTGATAATTAATAAAATCAGATGTGTCATCTGTTACAATAGATATAAATATCTGTTTGAAAATTTCTAATAGCTCAGTCATCTATCACAATAGATACAAATATCTATTTGATAATTAAATCAGATATGTCATCTGTTCAACATATATGTACCTGTTTGAAATTTTTAACAGCTTAGTCATTTGTTGCAACAGATTTTATTGCAATTGATTTAGGTGAAACTAGGGATGAATGAATGAGCTTGTAGGGTCAACTACAAATTCAATCGAGTCTTTGCAATTGCATGGTGTTGCTATTGCGTTCATCCCGACCTGAGTCATCGATCGATCACTCTGAGTTGAAATGAGTTCTCATCAA
>NW_025819436.1:0-1114 GCF_002878395.1 Capsicum annuum
GAGTTGAAGAGTCTGTTCATCAGCATTTAAAGCAAGAGATTGTTCAGTTGTTTTAATAATTTGTTTATGTTTTATTTTATCAAAAAATCCATATTCATATATGGTTTTTAATTCAACTTTTGAAATTGTCCATTTATTCAGTAGATCTATATCTTGAGGTAAATCTACCTCTTCGAGTTTTGTACTTTTAGTACTAACTTCTCCCATATTATTATTATTATTATTATTATTATTATTATTATTATTATTATCATTATTATTGTTATTATTATTATTGACTGTATTCAAATATATTTTATAACAATTTTAAGGAATTAGTCAATAAAATAGTAAGAGTTCATTTATAACTCTTCAATTGTAAATTTCTAGTTTTATGCTATTAATATTTAAATAAACTATACCTAAATATATTTTATTATATAATTTTTAACTTTGTCTTGAGATTGTTATTTGACTTATTCTTGTGCTACCACTTGGGTTCTTATCTTACTTTTTGTTTGCTTTTATATATATAGAGTTAGATTATTATTGTATTGTGTTTAATATTTTTTGTTAAATATATCATCCTAAACATAATATTATGGGTTCTATTATTATTTATTAATAGATTATTATTAGTACTATTATTCTGAAATAGTTAGAGTTTATTTAGAACTCCTCAACTACGGTTGCTAGATGTAAGCTAATAAAAGTCTTATATATAATAAAGATTTTATTATATTTTTAATAAAAGTTTTGTCTAGGCCTAAGTTTCTTTTTTTAAATTTACTGGATCCTTTTTATTGGGTTAAAAAGTCGTTTGAAATGACCCATGTTTTTTTATTTTTAAATTTATTGCATCTTTTGAAAGTTTCGAACTTTCTAATATTTTTTAATTTTAATTTTTTATTACAAAAATGTTAAATATTATCTTAAAAATTATCACGTGGCTGATTTAATAGCTTGACACGTGGCATCTTGTCTAGGCCTAAGTTTTCTTTTATATATATACTAGTTTAGGTGTACGCGCCTCGCACGTGTACCTCACTTTATTGAGTTTAAATATTACACTAAATAAGATATTTGTGTAAATAATAAAGATAAATACAATAATTAAATTCAACATCTTTTGGAG
>NW_025819437.1:0-1309 GCF_002878395.1 Capsicum annuum
TTTCTCAGAGTTGGACCCCATGTCAATGCCTTGGCTCTTCATTTCTTGGGGCATAGATGTCACTCAGCCAATTAAGCCAAAGGTTTCTAATAGACACTGATTTATTTTAGTTGCCATTGAGTACTTTACCAAATGAGTAGAAATAGCAACTATTGAATTGGTCACCAATAAAGTAGTTGTAGACTTTATTCATGTCAACAACATATATTTCTTTGGTATATCGAAGGCCATTATTACAAACAATGCAACAATCTTTATAGTCGCCTAATAAATGAGGTCTATAAGCAAATTAAAATTGCACATCATCTCTCTACCTTTTATCAACCCAAAATCAATATAAGGAGGTTGAAGCATTAACAAAGAACATAAAAATGATTCCTAAGAGGATGGTCCATGAATCTAGACAATGGCATGAGAAACCTTTTTCTCTCTAGTGATATTGTACAACTATCTGCATATTGATTAGCACAACTTTCTTCTTGTTAGTTTATGGGACCAAGACTGTCATACCCATAGAATTTGAAATACCCACACTTTAAACTATTGTGGAAGAAGAGACTGATAACACAGAATGGGTCAAGTCTAGACTCGAGCATCTGTCACTAATAGATAAAAATGATTAATGGCAGTTTGCTTTGGGGAGTTATACCAGTAGAGAATGGTTCGAGCTTATAATAATAGGGTGTATCCAAGTACATTTGAGGTTGACCAACTTGTTGTGAAATATATCCACCCTCACAAAGAAGAGGCTAAGGGAAAGTTTACCTCGAATTGACAGAGCCCTTACATTATTAAACAAGTATTGTCAAAGGGAGCTTCGCTATTTACCGATATTAAGGGAGAGGCAACAAAAATAGTCGCTAATTCTGACTCGGTGAAAAGATACTATATCTGATGCTTGTACTTGGGAACCTTTTGTGCTCGGCATTCCCCAATTACAATTACGAAAGGTTATCATTCTCTTTTGACAACACCATTAATCATATGATAGCCCTTTTCATCTTTTATTTACTATACTTTGTTATCCCTCTTTGGAAATAAAATACAAACAAACAAAAGAAAATAAAGAAAATCAACAAAGTATGTTTAGTGAACTATGTTTGACCTGATTCCTAAATAGATACATAAGCAACCCTATGAGAGTTCGGTCCAATCAACCAACCAAATAACACTTCCTAATATTCAAAGAAACTGGGGCATGCTTTTAGTTTTTATTTTATTTTTGAACGGTTACAAAGTTGTAGTTTATTTTCCCCTTTTCCTCTTAAGATATTCTGATCAATCTTTGAGAATGACAAGTTCTATTCAA
>NW_025819438.1:0-2480 GCF_002878395.1 Capsicum annuum
TGCATCAATAACACCAACACAAGCCGATGATAATTTTGTTGATAATTCTTAAGAATTTGTGTTGTCACAAGAATATTGAGATATCTCATGGGAATCAATGGCTTGAGACTATGGTATTCAAATAAAAGTAATTTCAATATTGAGGGCTATAAAAATATTGACTATGTGGGTTACTTAAATTATTGGAGAAGCACCGAAGGCACTAAGTAGAGAGCATTTTGAAAGAAATAGGTTAGATTTGGAGATGATTAAAATTGCATGAAATCCCCTCAATGATTGACTAGAATAATTATTTTTCTTTTAAATCTTATTAGCTAAAATATTATTCGATTTAGTCTTGTACATTTAGTTGTGTGTGCCAATTCCAGATTTTTGACTCTTCTAACCTAATTTTGTATTAGATTGTGTAGAAAATAGGTACATGCAAGCAATTGTGACCACAAAGTTCTTCTTATCAGGTATGCTCTACATTGACATAAGCATAGGCTGTCTAAGTTAAAACAGTTGAGCACACCTATTCCATTCCTCACACTTCATCCTCCCGTTGTCCTATGATGCTAACGAATTAGTTGACCAAATTTTCTTTGACTCTCTCCAAATAGTTGTGCACAAATATTTTAATTCTAAACCAGAATTCCTTCTTCTCTCTCAACCAAAATATTAGTTTTTTTATCATGAATTTGCCAAACTTGATCATCAATCACATGCAGCATATGTTTCTAAAGAATAAAAAGGGACATGCTCTCCTTTTTAGTTCCTAATTGGCTACTTTTTTGGGGACGTCTCAGTCCTAGTTCAGGTTTGACTTATAAAACAATAATGGATGTTCTTGAGCAAATGAATCATGCTGCTATACCTATTTCAATAAGGAGGGCTAACATTCATTTGAAAAAAAAATTAATAATAAAGAAATGATTTAGCTGAAGTGGAATAAGAGGTCCTTAAAGATAGGATCATGACTTTGAAGGTTGACCTTGATTGATAGAGGAATGAAAATGTTGAAGTCATTCGTTAATTGACACAGTTGATATCACATGTTTTACCTTTTTCATCAGCTCCTCACTATTTGTATCCTTAGCCATATCTCACTTTTATACCGTATTCTTTTTTGATTAATGCTCAGTTGTTTTTCTTTATTCATTACTATCTTAGGTTTAATGTGGAACATGCTCTGTCAGTTAAATGGAATGGTTATCTTTGTTAAATTGAATCATATTTTTGCTCTCTTTAATACATTACTATGTTGGCTAAAGTCTTAGTCTGATTGTTTTGGTGATTGCCCCAGTAGACATGAATAGCATAACAAATCACTTTGGCTAGTAAATTATTGCATTAAATGTTTTTTCGATGATGCCAAAAGCGGGAAGATAAGAAGGGTGCAATGTTTATAACCCATTGACTAACTTATTTTATTCTAGTGTTTGATACTTTAGTGCCTACAGGTAAAGATGTTTGAATGCACAAAGACAAGAGGTTTGTCATCATCAAAAAGAGGGAATTTATTGGGTACGATGTAGTTTTGATGATTGACAAACTGACAAAGTGATATAAAACATGTCAGTCAAGTTGGTTCAAAGACACACTATCTTATGTAGCTGAAACTTATAGCAAAATCATCGATGATTAAAGAAAAGCATGCAAAAAGCAAGGAAGGACCATATGGGTGGTTAATTCAGATAAGCTAAAGGAAATAAACATGTGCTGATTTAAAGAGTTGGAGTTTGACTACAACACTAAGGAGACAAGAGTTGGAATTGAAGAAGGAGTCTCACTTAAAGTAGAATTCTATGCAATGAGAGTTCTTCTTAAAGGAGTAGTTTGAAATAAAAAATGACTCTTTGGAGAGCTGTGCTTAAATAGAATATGTATTATTTAGAATAACTTGTGCACTTACAGAGAGAGCAAAGGGTAAACACGAGCAAATTGAGAAAGTTCATAATTGAGAGAATTCTGACTGAAGATTCAAGTGTTGCCAGTACCAAGAAATAGATTGACGAACCTGTTTCACAGGACAAAACATTACAATTCATGAGTCAGTTTAAATGTATTGTTCTTATTGAGTTGTAATTTATTGCTTTCCTAGATTGATTGTTTAGGAACAATACTGAGCTAAGTTAGCTTCAAGTTTGGGATAGCTCGAAGTGGGTTCAACAGTCAAGGGTGATTGTTGACTTATAGGAATTAGAGTTTATTACTCCTAGTTGTTAAGTTATTGGAATTAGTGTTTATGATTCCTAGTTATTGAGGTATAGGAATTAGAGTTTATAATTCCTAGTTGTTGGTTACAAGAGTTCTGTAATCAGAAGTTGTTGAGGCTCAGAGTTATTTAGTGAAGTTGGGGTTAAATCCTGTAGAGGTACAGGTTGTGGTTTTTTGCACCTTTTTGAGCCGGGTGTTTTCCATGTAAAAATCATTGTGTTCTTTACTTCCTGTTTTACTGCTTCCTTGGAACACGTCAAGCAACCCGTTCCATCCATAGG
>NW_025819439.1:0-1370 GCF_002878395.1 Capsicum annuum
TTGGTTATCATTTCAATAGGAATTAGCTCTACGAGAATGCATATTCTTTCATTAAAGATCACGAGTTAATAGAATATAGAGACAACTGTAAGAACGATGAATTATGAAAGAAAAAAGAGGATTTTCCTAAAATTCTCCATAGCCTCTTGCTCATAGATGTGGCGCGCTTCACACCGATGATTAAGAATCTATGTAACGCAGCTTGTCTGACTCCCTAGGACTCTCAAAATCTTATGATCTGATACCAAGTTTGTAACACCCCAAAATATAGTTCCCGGGATGCCATAGGCGCTCCAAACTACAAGTAGTCCTGAGCTAACCCCGGTTGCCTTCTAACACATCTGAATCTCAACATGGGGAAATATAAGTATAAAATCATGATAAAATGCAGAGAATTTTTTGTATAATCTGAATATATCTAAAAATACCAATCTCATCAATCCGATTAAACAATTACTGAAAAGTCTGAATACGAAAATTGAGATCTAAAACTAAATCTGGTAGTTCGATAAGCTTCTATTGGCTAAATCTAGAGGGCCACTGGTATAGGACCCAACTGAATCTAACTGTCTGAAATGAATAACAAAGACATCTACTAATAAATGGGAAATCTGAATAACTAAGCCCTCAAACTATGAGGACTCACCAACTGCAAGGATGTAGATATGATGCTCGAAAATCACTATCGCTGCTAAGACTGAGCACCTGAAACTACATTATGAGACAATGTAGCACATAGACGTATATGTAGATCAGTACTTTGAAAATGTACTGAGTATATGGGGGTTCATGCAATAAGTAAATAATATCATCACAGTTTATCAAATCATGCATGCTAAATGTAAATGACTCACATAGCTTGAGTAAATCTGAAATCTGAAAGTCAAAGAATGAATAATAAATATGTAATCTAAATCTTGTGAGCCATTACACTTTGTTCTAAAATCTGAATTCTGTTCTTATTCTCAAATCATATCTGAAAACTTATTTCTGCCAGGGGATTCTTTCAAAACTTTAGGAAAAATACTTTATGCGAGAAGTTATGTATCTTTTACTAGCAGAGAGGTTCTCTTAACTGACATAAACCATGTGAGCTACATAGAGTCCAACATCTTGACCTCCTAAGGAGGAAACCTCATGTTGGGGAGAGGTGTCATACTCTTTCCAGAGAGTATAACCTAATCCAGGTGATCGATCACAAGGTAAATTTTTGATTCATATAAATAGGAATAATCTTAGTCTGTACCTATGTTGTATACATAGTTCTATGAAAGATAGGGAACGCTAATCCCACACATCCAGCTCAGTGCTAAATACTAATCCCTTTAAGATCTATATGCTCAAAACCATGGAAATCCACTTTTTTAAAC
>NW_025819440.1:0-1449 GCF_002878395.1 Capsicum annuum
CGACATTAGTAGAAAGATTTGTCATTGCTCATATGAGAATTTTAAGCCGAGTTGAATGAATATGATATTTATAAGGAATAGTATATTTAAGGGATATTCGGGAAGTGCTCTAAGCCTGAAAGTAAGAAGTCGTATTGCCAAAGGTCTGAAAATTCTATCCTAATTTAGGAGTTATATATCTATATTCCAGACTGCAGAATAGTGTCAATGTTGTGATTTCCTCAGTTGGATGTCTTATGTAATCCATACCCAAGATTCATGGATCCCTATTACCACTAGAATTTCTTTAGAGAATTGTGCTAAAGAGATACTCCAATTAAGTATGAGGGTGTAGTATAATTAGGTCTGTATGGCCAATAAGTCAGTTTAGCAATCGGATTTGCATGACTTTTTTTCTCGTCTTTGCACTTATTCATGCTACTCAAAATCTCAGATATGCTACTATTCCAAGATAGAGTATACCAGTAGTTACGAGTATAGCCCAGTTCATGCATCATGCATTAAATTCAAATTTCAGATGTTCAGTTATGATTCAATTCGTAGGTGCCCTATGCATCTCTTAGTTTTTCTAGTATTTTAGTGAATTGAGCATTCATAGAGAGATATAGGGTCCCAAGGGGGAGATACCTCATTCAGCTGCATGCATAGATTCTTATTACAAGCTCCGCACCAGTTATCATTACGTATTCAGTCATATGTTCATACGTCAGTTCAGTCAGATATGCATGTATTAGAAATGTATGTCACATAGAAAACGTTCAGCTTAGCAGTGTATTCATATCTGCGTTTATGAGAACAACTCAGTAACTAATCCCTGCATCAGGTATGCATGTTCATTATGAGAATTTAGCTTATGAGTAGCTTCAGTCGTGTATTCCATGCATCAGATATGCATGTCCGGTATAAGAATCCAGAACATCAGTAGTTCCAGCCATATGGTCATGTATCAGATCAGTGTATTGTTTATTAGAGGACATGTCGTGTCCACATTATTCCATACCTCTAAGCTTCAATGTATTCCTACTCATCATTTGAGGATGCATGATCCCAAGGGGGAGATAATGTAATGCCCCGCATTTTGGGCTACAATATAGACCATGATTTCAATGGTTTGATAATCCCGAAGCCATATATCCTATGAAAATATGACATGTTAATTATTTGTGTAGTATGTGAATCCATTTAAGCTTGAATTTAAACCATAGAGGTCCTTCAACTCAAGGACGAGTTGAAACTATTTCGATTGATTAAGTTTTAGTTGACGTTGTAATTTGTGTCATCTTCCGTCAACCATAACTCTTTGTATATGTTTAATTAGAGAGCCTACTATGTGTCAAATGATAGGTCTTTGAGTTAGCTTTCCAACGATGCAAATTTTGCTAAAATCCGGCACCCGAGCAAAAAGTTATGGCCTTTCAAAGTAGTAGGCGGTGCCTATATAAATATAGG
>NW_025819441.1:0-2615 GCF_002878395.1 Capsicum annuum
GACTCAAAAAAAGATGAACTTTGTATGGTCTGACTTGTGTGAAAACCGTTTTGAAAAATTGAAGGACAAGATGACTACTGCTCTTGTTTTAACCCTTCCTGAGGGTGTAGATGATTTTATGGTTTATTGTGGTGCGTCTCGTACGGGACTTAGTTGTGCATTGATGCAGCATGGTAAGGTGATAACTTATGTGTCTAGGTAGTTAAAGGTGCATGAGCGTAATTACCTCACTCATGACTTGGAGTTAGCAGCCATGGTGTTTGCACTTACAATCTGGAGGCACTATCTCTTTGGAGTGCATGTTGATATTTATACTGACCATAAGAGTATACAATATGTTTTCTCATAGAACTAATTGACCCTAAGGCAGAGGCGTTGGATGGAGATTTTGAAAGACTATGATATGAGTCTGTATTACCATCCAGGAAAGGTAAATATTGTAGCCGACGCTCTCAGCAGGTTATCAATAGGCAGCCTTTCTCATGTAGAAGAAGGAAAGAAAGAGATGGTGAAGGATATTCACTGCCTTGCAAATCTGGGAGTGCGACTCTTAGATTCCGAAGATGGAGGGGTGATTGTTCATGAGTTACCTAAGTCATCTTTTTGTGCTGAAGTTAAGGAGAAGCAGGCTGGAGATACCATATTGATGCAAATCAAGAAAGATGTAGGTCAACAAAAGGTTATGTCATTTAAAATTGGTGGCGAAGGTATTCTGACATTTCTGGGTAGGTTGTGCATTCCGAATGTCGATGGGCTATGGGAAAGAATACATAATTAGGCACATACTTCGAGGTATGTCATTCACCCAGGCTCTACTAAGATGTACCATGATCTAAAAACCTTGTATTGGTGGAATAACATGAAACATGATGTAGCTGATTTTGTGTCCAAGTGTTTGAACTGTCAACAAGTGAAGATAGAAGACATGAGGCCGGGTAATACTTCCTAAGAGATAGCCCTGCCTTTATGGTAGTGGGAGATGAGAAACATGGACTTTATCACAGGACTTCCAAGATTCCGAAACCAGTATAATTCTATATGGGTGATTGTAGATTCGTTGACCAAGTCAGCCCACTTTTTGCCTGTGAGGACTAATTATTCGGGGAAGGGTTATGCTAAGATTTACATTGAGAAGATAGTTTGATTGCATGGGGCACCAGTGTCCGTTATATCTGATAGAGGTATGCAGTTTTCATATCAGTTTTGGAGATCCTTTCAGAAGGGTTTAGGTACACAAGTGAATTTAAGCATAGTTTCCACCCTTAGATGGATGGGCAAGCTGAGTGTACCATTCAGACCCTCGAAGATATTTTGAGGGCATGTGTCATTGATTTTAAAGGTAGTTGGGTAGATTACCTGGCACTGGTTGAATTCGCTTACAATAATAGCTACCATGCAAGCATCAAGATGGCTCCTTTTGAGGCTTTGTATGGGAGGAGATGTAGGTCTCTGATAGGATGGTTTGAAGTAGGTGAGACTAAGTTGTATGGTCCTGATCTTGTTCATCAGGCGATGGAGAAAGTGAAAATCATTAGAGAACGAGTCAAGACTGCTTAGAGTCGTCAGAAGTCCTATGCTAATGTTCGGAGAAGAGAACTAGAGTTTGAAATTGGTGATTGGGTGTTTCTCGAGGTTTCTCCTATGAAAGGAGTTTTGCGGTTTGGAAAAAGGGGTAAATTAAGCCCTCGTTATGTAGGGCCATATCAGATTTTGAAGAAGATTGTACAGTTGCATATAAGTTAGAATTGCCTGCAAGTTTGGGTTCCGTTCATCTGGTGTTCCATATATCTATGTTGAAGAAATACATTAGAGATCATTCTATGGTATTGCAAGTAGAGGGTATCAAAGTGACAGACTCCTTGTCTTACGAAGAAGAGCCCATTAAAAGTTTAGATTGCCAAGTTCAAAAGCTGAGGAGCAAAGAGATAGCCTCAGTAAAGGTACTGTGGAGGAATCGGAAAGTCGAAGAAGCAACTTGGGAGTCAGAAAATGACATGAGAATTAGATATTCTAATTTGTTTACTTCGATGGAGAAGGAGACAGAAGGTACAATTCCTATCATATCTTTCCTAGTCTGTTATTATACTTGAAATCATGTCTGTCTATGTCTCGCATCATCATTCGGGGATGAATGATCCTAAGGGGGGGATAATGTAACGCCCCATATTTTGCGCTACAAAAAAAACCCCATGATTTCGATGCATTGCAAATCCTGAAGCCATAAAATCCTATGCTAATACGGTATGTTAATTATTGTATAGCATATGAATCCGTTCAAGCTTGAATTTAGATCACAGAGGTCCTTTAACTCAAGGACGAGTTGAAACTATTTCGGTCGACTAAGTTTTAGTGGATGTTGAAAAGTGTGTCAGCATCCATCAACCATAATTCTCTGTATATGTCGAATTAGGAAGCCTACTACGTGTCAAAGATAGGTATTCGAGTTAGATTTCAACCGATACAAGTTTGTCTAAAATCCAACACCCGAGCAAGAGGTTATGACCTTTCAAAGTAATAAGCGATGCCTAACCAATCGCCCATGGCCACTGGAAAGCATAGGAGCCTCGGCAGCGCATATATGAACATAGGTGATAGTGTAGGCGGTGCCTATGTAA
>NW_025819442.1:0-1148 GCF_002878395.1 Capsicum annuum
TAACTGATTAAGAGGTTTTAAAACCCAATAAGTGGTAAAATAAAATTTAAAAACAAACGCACTTAATGGGCTATGATCTGAATGATTCAGATTTAGACCTTGATTAAGTGCAAATAAATAAGGCGTTAGATTCAAATATCCTTGTTTTTGAAATCTATATAAATGATGCTATTCTTAAAAGTTATAACACTCTTTTTAATGAGAATTTTACTAGTTTTATGTAAGGAGAGTTCGAGATGTCTTTTGGGATAACTCACCTTATTTTCTAGACTACAAATCAAGAAATCGCATTTGACTGTAGTTAAATGAATAATTTGATATTTCATTAGGACCGATAATATTGGGCTATGATATTCCCACTTAAATAATTTTGATTTAATTGGATATTCAGATGCTGATTTTGCTGGTGATAAAAAAGATTGGAGAAGTACTAGTGAAACTTGCCAAATTCTTGATAAATCACTAATTCCTGACAAATAAAGAAATAAAATTTAATGGCTTTATTAACTAACGAATTAGAATATCTAGGAATGAGAAGTTGTGGTGATCAATTATTATGGTGAGCATCAATTACTTTACTATGATTTTGTAATACCCCATACTTTTCTTAGTCCCATTTAGCTCCTAGTGTGTCAAGGGTAAACTTTAAAAATATATAACTCTTGATACGTGTAGAATTTTCCAGCAATTAACCCACCAAATTGTAGATAGTTGAATCAGCTTTCCAAGGATACCAATTTTGCCAAAATCTGATACTCAGGTGAAAAGTAGTAGTTTAATGCGATAGCACCGTGTCGTGGTGAAGTGCAAATTTGAAATTGTCCATTTTCCAGTGAAGCACCATGATTACACTGCATCACGGTGTAGTCCAAAATTTTGTTCGTCCCTTTCTAGTAGCTCACTGTGATTGACCAGTGTCGTGCCAGAAATCGCAATGGAGCATAGTACCGCATCGCGGTGGAGTACAAAATGGCATTCGTCCTTTTCTAGTGATTACACCACATCGCGCCATAGGGCAAAACGTCACTCATCTCCTTTTTTAGTAAGCCACCGTGATTGCGCCGCATCGCGGTGGAGTGCAAAATTGAGATTTCCAGTTCCGAACTTAATTTTTCAAAGGGCAACCTAGTCATTTCCCAAGCCCTCAA
>NW_025819443.1:0-1280 GCF_002878395.1 Capsicum annuum
AGTTCAAGGTCAATGACTATATCTATCTTAAGATCTCTCCCATGAAGGGAGTGAAGAGGTTGAGGTTCGGCAAGAAAGGGAAACTTAGTCCCCGATATGTCAGTCCCTTCAGAATTCTTTATCGCTTTAGTAAGGTAGCTTATGAGCTTGAGTTGCCTTCAGATCTAGCTCAGTCTATCTAGTCTTCTATGTCTCTTTGCTAAAGAAGTGCATAGGTGACCTAACAGTTGTTGTCCCTATTCAGAGCATCGATATTCAGAACAACCTCTCTTATGAAGAGATTCCAGTCGAAATCTTAGATTATCAGACTCGTAGATTGAGGAACAAAGAAGTCCATCTAGTCAAGGTTCTTTGGCAAAAATAGTCTCATGAGGGAGATACTTGGGAAGCAAAAGCAGATGTGCATACCAAGTATCCTCACCTCTTCCCTGCAAAATCAGATCAAGCTCAAGGTAACAGTTCTCCTTAAGCTTATTAAGTTTCATTATTATGTTTCCAGTATAAACTTGGTACCTATTAGCTGTTTCATACTCAGTCATGCATTCATGTATCAGTTCTCCGTGCATCAGATATGCACAAGTTCAGTTTGTTTAGCATATCAGTCATGAGATCAACTTTTAGTTCTTAATGTTCAGTTCAGGGTCTATTGTCTGTATCCCTTCTCAGCAAATTTTCATTAGAGGATGAATGTTCCGAAGGGGGAGATACTGTAATACCCCACATGTTTCTAAGCTAGGAAGTGAGTAAGTATTCCTACATATGAAATCTCCTATCCTGTGATTCATACTTGAGTACATGACTTACCATGAATATCCTAGTGATATGATAGCTTATGATACATTAAGCATGTTCATATGAGTCACTTAAGGTAATACATGCTAAGGGTTTTTGAATCCATCAAGTTTTAGTGTTTGATTTTGCAAGGGTCATCTTTGAACAAGTATAACTCGAATTTAATGTGTTATTATGGCTGATTTAGACCCACTAAATTGTAGAGAATCGAATTAGCTTTCCAACGATACCAATTTCGCCTTAATCCAATACTTGAGCAAAAAGTTATACCCATTTTCGTGAGACACAGTAAGCATAGGTGATTGGTTAGGCACCATCCAACCCAAGCATAGGCGATTGGTTAGGCGTTGCCTAACCCAGGCATAGGCAATCACTTCTGCTCCGCCTAACTTAATTCCAGGTGTCAAAAACACTCCGTCTTGAGTTATTTTAAAGGTAATTAAGTCTTTAAATACTCCTTACACGTCCCTAAACTTAACCCTATGAAA
>NW_025819444.1:0-5311 GCF_002878395.1 Capsicum annuum
ACAGTACATTGGGTAATTTGTTATCAGCTATTTAGATATAAATTGCATTACATATATTATCTATTGCAATAAAAGTAAGTTATCTAGTTGTAATAGATTACCAATTTATTGCATAATTTACATTAGATTGGATAATCTATTAACAGGTTTAGAGATAGGTTGCATTAAATGACTTATCTATTACGCTAGATAAATTTCTTGTTGCAACAAATAAGATATTTGTTGTAATAAATTACTCATTTATTGCATTAAGTTAACTTGTTAATTTAAGTAAAATTATACTATTTATAAGAAGACTTACTGCATAATTGACGGGTTAAAAAGTCTAGGGTATTGACTTTTGAGTTGTTCTTGGCAGTCAACCACCTAAGAATCCTTAGATGAGAAACATCTTTCTAGTAGTCTTCGACTTACTGTTGGAGATAAGGAATGACTTCAAATTCCCAAAACCTAAAAACATGATGCCAATAAAAAATAAGAATGATTATTCAATAACAAAACTGAAACATTAAAGAAAAGCTTAAAAGTTTACCATGAAAGCCAAATGAAAGCCATATAAGTTGACTGTCTTTAGTGATACCTTTGTCGAAAAATATTTGATAGCCGACTTAAATCTTTCATAACCATATGGATAATTATTGAATCCCTCCCAATAGTGACCTTTAAAAATTTAGCTTCTATAACTTTGTTGGTGTCTCTATCTCATAAAATGACTTTCACAAACCAAACTAAGCATAATGGCTTCTTGTGCATCTTTAGCACCTTTTAGACTTAAGATCAATTAACAATTCCATATATTTTAGCTCTATCCAACAATGACCACCAAGTCATCATCATTAGTTATTTTGTCTTTGCATTTATTGGTTTTGGTTGCAGTCTTGGTTCCTGTCTTTCTACCAGCCTTAGTTTCTTAGCTCTTTTGCCTATCTTGGCTGTTCTAGATGTCTTGCCTTCCTTGACTATCTTTTGTGCGTAGACTAATTTTGATGATGTAACAATAAAAGTGGTTCAGAAGGAGGATGAAATTTAAGTTCTATCACGATGAAAAATTCTATCATGTCAAAATAAATTGATATGTTACAATAGTTAATCCAAATCTAATTTATCTTCTTGTCCTCCTCTTTCTTATTTTCAAAATCCTCACAAAAAAATTAATTTTGTGCTTGATAAGATGAAAAATTATGGTTATTTAAAAGCATGCATTATTAGCCTCTGCCTGATTAAGAAGGTGCCCAAAATGGCTGGCCTTAAAGAAATCCTCCAAAATTTCCTCCTTTACTATCTCCCTAAATTTTTTAAAACTTTTTCATCATTGATTTTACAACACAATCACCATCAAATCTGTATGATTATCCATAGGCATCCCCATTTGTAATATGTCAATACTAAAAGTTTTGAAAACATCATGGAGGACTTTCGATCTATGTTCATGATTGATCGTCGATATCTCAACATCATCATCTTTTACATCAATGTTTTCCTCTTCATAATCTTTTCCACTTTAAGCATCATGTCCTTTCTCACTTTTCTTTTAATCTCCTTCCTCACTTTTCTCATCATTTTTCTTTTCACTTTTCTTTTCATCTTCTTCATCACCTTCCTCCTCATCTCATTTCTCACTTTCTTTTCCATCTTCTTCCTAACTTTTCTTTTCATCTACTTTCTCACTATCTTTATCATATCTTTCCTCATATTCCTTATTATATCCTTTGTCATTTTCCTTTCAATCTCCTTCTTCTATTATTATTTTATCTCCATCACCATCATTTATTTTATCTCTTTTTTAATTTTTCTTTTTATCTCTATCCGTGTTACCTAAATCTTCTTCCTTATTTTCGTTTGATTTCTTTTATACATCTCTAGATACTTTAATTCCTTCTCCTTCAATATCTTTTTTACGATCTCTTTTGTAATGACCCTTCAGTTTATTTCCTCAATTTTCATACATTTTCAATATTGTAAGCGTTCCCAGAGAGGCTATAGATCATTTATAACTTCTTAAAACTTTTGATTTATTTTCAAATAATTAGTTTGAGTTTTAGACTCATTTACCTATTTTGGAGCTTTCACTATTAAAAAATTGGTTTCAGATCAAAACTCCTAGTAAAAAGACTCCAATGGAAATTCTGACTGTGTTATCAATTTTGGAACATCCATTTTAGGCCAAGGGACTCTTTTTCCAAATCTTGAGATTTTTAGACTCATTATGAACTATTGGTTGGATGTTGGTTAAATCGGCACATTATGTTTGCGACCCATATATTGTCAAAACAACCTCTATTGAAAATATCACCAATATTGTCTAGTCTAAAATGTTATTTTTGAAGGGATAACATAGTTATTTTGCATCCATGGGACTTTGGATGGGACTATAACACCAAAATGAAAGTTGGGAAAATATTATTGCTGGCATCATTGCCCAAGAGGACACCTTGACACCTAGGTGAGGTCACCTTAGTAACTAAGGATGGCTCCTTGGCAAGGCTGCGGCTGACATATGCGTTGGGGACCTAGGAGACCCTATTGACGCATAGGCAATGTTTTCTTGGTGACAAAATGGGTTCCTAGGAGATTATCAGTTGGCAAGTGTGAGAGTCGCCTAGGAGATCCCGTTGGTGCCTATGTGATGGTGCCTTGGTGATCAAATGGGTGCCTCGACGACCAAGCTGAGACTTTTTAGGCTTGTTTGTTCCTTGACCCAAAACTATTTCCCCCATTTCCAAACCTCTAAACACTCTTTGACCTTCAAAATCAGTTGGGGAATATTGGTTTAGGGTCAGGTTGATCATGAGAACTTCAAGGTGATCTTTACCTCATTCAAATCTCGTAAGTTTAGAATTTCCTTTCCCTTAATTTTCTCCATTAAAGTTCTTCATTTCTCTAAATGTTAGGGCTAATTTGGCTAAGCTATCGATCTTAGATTGTTATCCAATTTTGGGCACTAGTTCCTTGAGTCATGAAGGAACTAATGATAGGTCCACTTTTGAGATTTCGTGCATGTCCCATAGGGCCATTTAAGATATAAGTTTCAATTTAGAGTAATTATAATGCTCAAACTACACCTCTCATGTGAGAATATAAGCAATTGTTGTAATTATATAATTCAACTAGGTTGGGGTCGAATCCCATAGGGAATATGGTGTTAATCTGAGATGTATGCGAGCTAATCAACTAATATTTAGTAGTTTCCAATAAATTGGGGGTTATGAGAATTTAGCAAATAATTATTGGTCACTTTGGTTTCAGTGTTTGTAATCAAGAGCTTATGGAAAACCCGAATTATGTTCACTATGGGTTTTGGTACTTGACAGATACTATTAGTGATTTAAGATTCCCACGATTGGTAGGAATAATAGATTTTCTTTATTGAAGTTATGCCTAAATGTCTCTCAACCTACTTAAGCATTTAATTACCTAATCCTCTCGGACTTAGGGAATTTATATTCACTAACCAGACTTTACCTCAGGTTAATTAAACTTGTTACAACGTTAATTATTAAATGAAAAGTTGGTAGCTTCCAAGTCCCTGTCAGTAATTCATTTCCTACTATAGTTGATTTCTTATCACAAGCAAATCAAAGAAGGTGCTATCTATCGTTTGCAACCAATAGTCAATAATTAAAACCTCAGAATTATCAAGGAGCCCTATTACCTTTAGAATCTTGAACACTTAGCAACTTACCAAGACCTAACCCATAGATCCCATAATTTGGTTTAAAGGGATTTATCCACTCATAATGTAATAATCGGTACAATAAGTTGAAAGATGAACTTACAGCAAGATGAATAGCAACGTGAGTTTCTTAGATTAGATCAAAGTAGAAATCCCAAAATATTGATGATAATCCCTTCAAAGTTAATTGTTTTGTTCAAGCCAAGAAACTCTAGAGAAAATAACAAAATACGTGCATTCCAAAATAGGTTCAGAATGACGAGTACCAGCCCCCAAGAAAACCCTAAACAATACTTTAAATAGTTCACCCTAAATATGGAAACAAAATCACAGAGTTAGTAATTTCTCGAATAGGTGACAATATTTTATGATGCCTTATCAGGAGTCTGATGACTTATTACAGATGTCGTCAGCTCCTCTTCTTGACAATTTCTGCTTAAGTTTGACAGTGAATCCTGACGGCTTATCAAAACTATGATGACATATCAGACAATGTTGTCACTTCTCCACCTTAGCTCCCATGTTCTGTCTAAGGATGACGGCGATTCTAATAGTTTATCACAAGGATGATGGCTTATCACATGTCATCTTCACTTTTTTCGAATGAATTCCATTCTCTATTTAAGGCTGACGATGAAGTTAATAACCTATCAGAGTGCTAACGACTTATCAGAATGTCGTCAGCCACACTTCTCTTGTATTTGCTTCAGATTTCAACTCTTTTACTTCTATCATTGTTAGTTCTCTTGCCTCTTGAATTTCACTGCAAAATCAAACATAAAACAATTAAAAACAACAAAAGTTGCTTAAGACTTTGCAATTATTCTTAGTTAAAAGCCTCAAATGTGTTAGAATCTGCTCACACATCAAGTCATTATCATAATATGGGTATCGTTTTACTTTTATTAACATGTAGTCTATGATTTTATAGTGCGATATACTTTTGAGATCGTGGAACAAAGACTATCAATTCATAGATGATTCAAGATTGCAATTCGACTTTGAGGTAGGCTCTAGTCTACTTTTCTCAAGGAGATGGTGTAATATATAGATTCCATGATTGGTATGAATTATATGATAGGTTCACATAAATGTGACGTAGACCTTATTCTAGAATACTAGTTATAGTTGTTGGATCCTATTGCACCAGATTCACCATAGATTGACATGAATGGCCTTTTATTATAAAAATCACCATAGTACTTAGCAAATTGGATGGTATTTCCCTAATTAGATCCTTCCTATAGTGTTGTACCTTGGTTTATCTTAGTTTCCTAGATTATGGTGTTGGCATATGTTAATTTATATATATTGTTAGGCCTAAGGCCATGGTTACGATACCAGTTGGTAACCAGGTTAGTACTTTATCCTTAGAAAGGACGTGGTTATAGTTATGGATGTGTAGACATTTATGATTGTATTGTTTGGATATTGGTGATGACTTGCATACATATAAGCACATTTATACTTATTTAGTGCTATGATTCTGGTTAAAACCTTTATTTTTCTACTGTTTTCTAAAAAGGAGTTTATTTCTACTTTTCTTAACTCTCATTTTGTTTCTTTTAAAATAAAAGTTGTACCACCCTTTTTATGGAATTATGATATGTATAAACTAAACATACTACATTAAAAATT
>NW_025819445.1:0-1325 GCF_002878395.1 Capsicum annuum
TAACTTCAATACTAAAATCATGGGTCAGGGATATCAACATGAAATTTCCATTCTTCAAACATTTCAAGAACTAATCCCAATGAAAAACACTTGTAAACATGGTATAAAGTCAAAATTCATGGAAGTTCATGGATAAAATTCATAAATACATGTTAATATCATAATTGAACTTGAAAATAAGGTTCTCGAACTCCATGGATGAAAAGGGTCCATGAATCAACATCTAATATACCTTTTTTTGAAGAATTTATGAAGTTCTTGGTGGGTTTCAAGAGAAGTGACCTTGAATGTTAAAGAGCTAGGGTTTGTTCTTGAGACGAAAAAGGTGAATAATGATGTATCTATGCTATTTGGTGCTGAAATTATGTGTTTAGGATGGTTTTGATGTGAGATAAAAGACCTTATTGTCCTCTAATATGTAGAATCAAAAGCTGAAAAATTTAGGAGAGTGCTATGGACCGTGCGTCGCATGCTTTGGAGCTCCAAAATAGAGCGTGCGTTGTATGCTCTATTGCATTCTCCCTAGGGGTTGACTGGAGTTTGTATCACACGCTAATCACAAGCAGCTGTTGTTTTGGACTTCCAAAAATGTCCTTACGCTTGTATAAAAATTTTGAAACTCACTCGAGATGTACCTTTGACAATCCTGATCGTGAATCAATTTTAAAATCGACATTCTAAGGTTGAGAAGGTCGGAAATGAAATCATCAAAGTTTAGGAATTTTTGAAATGACTAAGTCTTAAAACTTAGTTCTACTTTAGGTTTTAAGTGTCTTAAGTAAGCACTAAGAGATGAATTCAGCTAAAAATACATAGGGTATTACAATGTTTAGGTAAAGAAGCTCAACATTTATAAAATGGTTACTGCGAAAAAAAGTCTTAGTTGACCAAAGTCCTCAAATTTAAAAAGTCTAAACAAAGACATACTCCATGCATGAATTTGATTCAGATGATTTCAAAATCATAACATGCATTCATAAATGATTAGAGGAATGGATGAGATTTATAGCCTTTAACTACTTTCATATGTTTAAAACTTTTGTAATTTAAGAACTTATTATGCTTATCTTTTAGCTGTTATAATAGATGTATCATTTATTGCATCAAATTATCCATCTGCTGCATAATTTGCAGTAAATGATAATCGGTTAACAAAGTTTGTGATACGTGTAACATATGTCTCATATATTATAATAGATTATATATTTATTGCAACAAATTAACCATTTGCTGCATAACTTGTTGTAGATGAGTAATGTATTAACTAGTTTAGGGATGAGTACAATGATGTTTATAACTTGCATATTTGTTAGAATTAATGAAAA
>NW_025819446.1:0-2385 GCF_002878395.1 Capsicum annuum
CTATATTTGCTAACGACCGCTTTACACTCCCACGAGAGCTGTAGATTGAGCGTTATCAGTTGGGCAATTGAAGAACCAATCCTCCTAAATTCTGTGAATGTAGTAAATGAGAGGGATGCGCAATTGGATATGACAATAAGGGTCCACCAAATTACAATCTGAATGGCTAAGGAGTTTGGGTTGGTATTTTATAGATATGATAAGGAAACTCTAGAGATTTTTCATGAAAATTGATAGAAAACAACATGGAGTTTTAGCAACACAAGAACCTGGAACCCCAAAAAGAAAGAAAACAAAGAACTGAAGAGTCTTGAGAGAGGGAGTTATTTTATGAGCAATGCAACAAGAAGTAAGGGGGGTTGTTTCATTAAGAAAGATCAATGAAAGTCAACATTATATCATGGAATTTTAGGGGGTTAATTCAACAATTGAAAAAAATGTTGCTTAAAAATTTAATTCACATATGAAAGGCTAATGTTTTATGTTTTCAGGAATCAAAAGTCTAAGGGGATATCGTGCCATCATTAAAGAATTATGGAATAATAGATAGGGAAATTATGTAAAATTGGAGGCTAATAGGACTAGAGGGGGCATTATAATATTATGGGTTCGTAGGGTATGTGAAAGGGAGATTAGTAGTTTGGGTTCATATTACATAACATATAAGTTTTCTGGTAAAACTCAAGAACTCAATTGGCATTTGTCCAATTCATATGCTCCAAATAATACGACAGAAAGTGAGGAGGTGTGATGGGAATTACCAGGTGCTAAAGAACTATTTATCAGTCCATGGGTAGGCTGGGGGATTTTAATGATGTCAGATTCCAATCAGAGAAGAAGAATGCAAACAAAATCACTAAGGCGACGAATCACTTTTTTGAGTTTATTGAAGATATGATTCGGATAGACTTTCCCCTATCAAATGAAATATACACTTGGAGAAAGGGTGATAGGCGAGAAACAGTTGTCATATTGGATAGATTCCTTATTTCCATGGATTGTATGAGGGATTTAGAAACATTAAACAATCAATAATTCATAAAATCACTTCTGATGATTTCCTTGTGATATTGCAATATGATAATTGGGATTCTATCAAATCACATTTTAATTTTGAGAACTTGTGGTTATAGACCGTGGGCTTTGATGATAGAGTAAAAGGGTGTTGGGATAAATATATGCATAAAGGGAGGCCTAATTTTTTTGGCTTATAAATTAGAAGTTGTAAAGGACAAGCTTACGTAGTAGAGCAAAATTTTGTAGGGAAACTTGTTATTACACAAGGCTAGCATACTCAATCAACTTGCAGAATTGGAGAAGATTCATGATCAAATGAGGTTAACCGAGGAAGAGTTGTATGCAAAAATATCTTTATAAGTTTAATTTAAGGAAATCGTAAAACATGAGAAGTTGGACTGAAGACAAAGATCTAGGGCTCTTTGGTTGGAACAAGAGGATAAAAAGACAAAATTCTTCTAAGGACTGCAAATGCTCACAAGAGAGATAACAATATTGAAAAGTTGATAATTGAAAGGGATATTGTGGACAATCCAGCTGATATTACAAGGGAGATTATTTCTTTCTAGCAAAATCTTTACACTGAGACGGAGAATTGGATACCTCTAGGTAATCTTGGTAACTGCCCTTAGATTACTGAAGAGGAAAATCAGTTGTTACAAAGCCCTTTTGGGGAAAAAAAATTGGAAAGTCTGAAATCTTATAATGGAGAAAAAGCTCCAGGTCCTGATGGATTTTCCATGGCATTTCTTACTCAATGTTGGGAGGTGGTAAAAACAGAAGTCGTTGCAGCAGTACAAAACTTCTATGAAAAAGGTATTTTTGAAAAAGCTCTAATGCCACTTTTATGGCTCTAATTCCTAAGAAAGTGGGTGCAAAAGAGTTGAAAGATTTTAGGCCAATTGGATTAATAGGTAGTTTTTACAATATTATTCCTAAAATACTAACCGAAAGACTCAAGAAATTGATGAAAAAATTGGTGGATACGCAGCAGATGGCTCTCATCAAGGGTAGAAAAATTATGGATGTAATTCTAATTGTAAATAAATGTGTAGATGCAAGATTTACAAGCCAATACCCTAGAATTGTGTGTAAACTTGACATTGAGAAGGCGTATGATCACTCAAACTGGAATTACTTACTTGAAACTTTGAGGAAAATGGGATTTTGTGGTAGATGGTTCAACTGGATTAGGTGATACATCAGCACGGTAAAATTCTTAATATTGATCAATGGTTCACCAATAGTTTTTTTTCAATCTCAAAGGGGCTTAAGACAAGGAGATGGTTCACCAATAGGTTTTTTTCAATCTCAAAGGGGCTTGAGACAAGGAGATCCTCTATCTCCTTTCCTCTTTATCATTGCAAT